>NW_022631071.1:4855060-5100768 GCF_010015895.1 Lontra canadensis | reverse complement strand
TTGACAGACCGAGATCACAAGTAGACAGAGAGGCAGGCAGAGAGAGAAGATTGCTAGTTTTATCAAACAAAATTACTGGATTCCCAGTTAAATCTTAATTTCATATAAACCATGGATAATTTTTTAGTATCAATGTGTTGTAACTATTACATGACTCTTTTATTATAAGTATATCCCACACAATAGCAATATACTTAAACTAAAAATTATATATGGTTTATCTTGTATTAAAACTAAAATTTAACTGAACATCTTGTGTTTTATCTGGCAACTCCACTTGGAAGACATCCTGGTAGCATAAGTGATCATATGTGGTTCTGCTACTTAATAACTATGTAGCTAGCCTTGGGCATCTCACTTAAACTACCTGAGCCTAAGTTTTATCACCTGCAAAATAAGAACAAATAATAGTTACTTTGCAGATTTTCTATAAAGATTCAAAATTATTTACTTAAAACATCTGGCACATAATAAATTTCCATTGAGGAATAGCTGTTAATATCAGAAAAGGGAAAAACTACAAATGCAAGTTACCATTTTTTTATCTTTATAATAAGTGACAGCACTCAGCAAGTAGACAGTCCTTTAGTTTGATAATAGAAGAGTCTACCCAGATGTAGGTAACTATTTACCAGCTCAGAGATTTGACCAGTAATAAAATATACATTAACCTTTCTGTCCCCTACTATTTACCTCCTCTTATGTTATTTACTAAATGTCATACAACTTGTTATATCAGAACCTGAATATATATTGCTTTTTCACACTGTCCTTTTTTCTAAGTTATAATTTTGTTTAAATCCTGTCTTTCTCAAACATCTTTTTTAAATTTTATTTTTATTGAGATATAATTTATATACATCTATATATAAAATTTACCATTTTGAACCATACAATTTAGTATTTTTAATATATTCATAAGGTCATTCAACCATCCCCACTGTCTACTTCCAGAACATTTTCATTACCCCCAAAAAGAATCCTCATACTCGTCAACAGGTACTCCCCATTCTCCCCTCTTCTGTCCCCAGCAATCACTAATCTACTTTCTGTCTGTATAGATTTCCTATTCTGGACAGTATATATAAATGAAATCATACCATAGGTGGCCTTTTGTGTCTGATTTCTTTCACTTAGCAGAATATTTTAAGGTTCATCTATGTTGCAGCATGTATCAGTACTTCATTCTTTCTATGGTTGAATGCATTCTATTATATGGGTATATACCACATTTTGTTTATCTGTTTATCAGTTGATGGACATTTGGGTTATTTCTCTTTATTGGCTATTAGGAGTAATGCTGCTATGAACATTCTTCTGCAACCTTTTGTATGAACATTTGTTGTCTCTTTTCTCTTGGCTATATATCTAGAAGTAGAATTGCTGGGTCATATTGTAACTGTATATGTAGCATTTTGAGGAACAGCCAGACTGTTTTCGAAAATGACTCACTCACCATTTTACATTCTTGCTAGCAATGCACAGGTTCCAGTTTCTCCAGTCCTCACTTGTTATTATCTGTGTTTTCCCCTTTCTTTCTTTCTTTTTTTTTTTTAAATTGTAACAGTCCTAGAGGGCATGAAGTGATACCTCATTGTGGTTTTGATTTTCAGTTCACTAAGGATTAACAATGTCTAACATCTTTTTGTGTTTTTATTGGAGACATATATATAAATATTGTCTTTGAATAAGTAAATATTCAAATCCTCTGCCCATTTTTAATTGGATTATTTGTCTTTTTATTGTTGAATTAGAAGACCTTTTGTATATTCTTATCAGATATATGATTTGCCAGTATTTTCTCCCATTCTGTGAGTTATTTCTTTACTTTCTTGACAGGGTCCTTTGATGAATAAAAAGGTTTTTGTTTTGATGAAGCCTTACTAGTCCATTTTTTTTCTTTGGTTGCTTATACTTTTGGTGTCATATCCACATTGTCTTTTCTTCCTTGAAGAATAGAACAAACAAACCAGGAGTAAAGAGACATGACTTCCATTCCCAAATATTCAATTACATAAACATGTGACCTTAAGCCATTATGTAAACTTATTTGGAACTTAGTTTCCGTATGTTTGAAAAGAAGCTGGGTTCATCAGAGCAGGTAGTTTGTAATTTTTCATCAATAAATTATCTCTGTAAAACCCCAGGTTAGTATTTATCCACCTGTCCAACATTTGGCAATCTCTGGAGACATTTTTTGGTTGTCAAAACCAGGAAGGGGTCCTACTGGCATTGAGTGAGTAGAGGTCAGGGGTGCTGCTAAACATATAACAATGCACGGAATGGCTTCCACAGCAAAGAAAGACACCAGCCAAAAATGACACTAGTACTGAGGTTGAGACACTGCTCTAAAATTAAGATTTTTTGTTGTTCCACTATATTTTAAATGGTAGTCTTTGATTTTGTCTGTACGAGCCAGATGGTTTTGTGCTCTTATATTAGAGGTACTAGCCTGATAGGGACTAAAGAAGGGGAGGTATCAGTAATTCTTGTAAGTCAGGAGAATTTTTGGTAATGTTTTCCAGAATTTTAAAAAGTATTGTGTCTTTTATTACGAAGAAAACAATTTTCAATATAGATACCTCTAGGAAAAGCTCCATAGATATATTCTTGTTATTGAGTCTTCAGGTCATGATCCTGGGGTCCTGGGATTGTGTCCTACATCCGGGTCCTGGGATTGAGTCCTTCATTGGGCTCCTTGTGAATCTCCTTCTGCCTGCTATTCCCCCTGCTTGTGCGTGCTCGCTCTCTCTCTCTCTGACAAATAAATAAATAAAATATTTTTAAAAACTAAAAATAAATAAAAGATAGGATAAGAAGTATGTGATCCTTTCAATAGATTCAGAAAAAACATTTAACAAAGTACAGCATCTATTCATGATGAAAACCCTCAACAAATAGGCTTAGTAGGAATATACCTCAACATTATAAAGGCTGTATATGGAAAAACGAAAAAGCTAATATCATCCTCAATGGGGAAAAGCTGAGACCTTTTCCTCTATAATTAGGAACAAGACAGGAATATCAACTTTAACCATTGTTATTGAACATAGTACTGGCAGCCCTAGCTTCAGCATTCAGACAACAAAAAAGAAATAAAAGGCATCCAAATCATCAAGGAAGAAGTCAAGCTTTCACTATTTTCCAATAACATGATACTCTATATAGAAAACCCGAAAGATTCCACCAAAAATTGCTAGAACCAATAAACTAATTCAGTAAAGTCACAGAATACAAAATCAATGTAGAGAAATCTGTTGTATTTCTATATATCAATAATGAAGTAACAGAAAGAGAAACTAAGGAATCAATTGCATTTACAGTTACACCCAGAACAATAATATACCTAGGAATAAATCTAACCAGAGGTGAAACACATGTATTCTGAAAAGTATAGAACACATATGAAAGAAATTGGAGAGGACACAAAGAAATGGAAAAACATTCCATGTCATGGATTGGAAGAACAAATATTGTTAAAGTGTCTATACTACCCAAAGCAGTCTACATTTTTTTTTAAATTTCTTTTCAGTGTACCAGAATTCATTGTTTATGTACCACACCCAGTGTGCCATGCAATATGTGCCCTACATAATACCCACCACCAGGCTCACCCAAACTCCCACCCCCCACCCCTCTCAAACCCTCAGATTGTTTTTCAGAGTCCATAGTCTCTCATGGTTCGTCTCCACCTCCAATTTCCCCCACTCCCTTCTCCTTTCCATTTCCCCATGTCCTCCATGTTATTTCTTATGCTCCACAAATAAGTGAAAACATATGATAGTTGAAACTCTCTGCTTGACTTATTTCACTCAGCATAATCTCTTCCAGTCCCGTCCAGGTTGATACAAAAGTTGGGTATTCATTCTTTCTGATGGAGGCATAATACTCCATAGTGTATATGGACCACATCTTCCTTATCCATTCATCCATTGAAGGGCATCTTGGTTCTTTCCAGAGTTTGGCAACTGTGGCCATTGCTGCTATGAACATTGGGGTACAGATGGCCCTTCTTTTCACTACATCTGTATCTTTGGGATAAATACCCAGTAGTGCAATTGCAGGGTCATAGGGAAGCTATATTTTTAATTTCTTAAGGCATCTCCACACTGTTCTCCAAAGTGGCTGCACCAACTTACATTCCCACTAACAGTGGAAGAGGGTTCCCCTTACTCCACATCCTCTCAAACAGATGTTGTTTACTGTCTTGTTAATTTTGGCCATTCTAACTGGTGTAAGGTGGTATCTCAATGTGGTTTTGATTTGAATCTCCCTGATTGCTAATGAGGATGAACATTTTTTCATGTGTCTGTTAGCGATTTGTATGTCTTCATTAGAGAAGTATCTGTTCATGTCTTCTGCCCATTTCTTAAAAAATTTTATTTACTTTTTAAATTTCTTTTCAGTGTTCCAGAATTCATTGTTTATGTAGCACAAACAGTGTTCCATGTAATACATGCCCTCCATAATATCCACCACCAGGCTCACCCAAACTCCCACCCCCCACCCCTCCAAAACCCTCAGATTGTTTTTCAGAGTCCATGGTCTCTCATGGTTCATCTCCCCCTCCAATTTCCCCCAACTCCCTTCTCCTCTCCATCTCCCCATGTCCTCCATGTTATTTGTTATGCTCCAAAAATAAGTGAGAACATATGATAATTGACTCTCTCTGCTTGACTTATTTCACTCAGCATAATCTCTTCCAGTCCCGTCCATGTTGCTACAGATTTGGGTATTCATCCTTTCTGATGGAGGCATAATACTCCATAGTGTATATGGACCACATCTTCCTTATCCATTCGTCCTTTGAAGGGCATCTTGGTTCTTCCCACAGTTTGGCAACCATGGCGATTGCTGCTATGAACGTTGGGGTACAGATGGCCCTTCTTTTCACACCTGTATCTTTGGGGTAAATACCCAGTAGTGCAATTGCAGGGTCATAGGGAAGCTCTATTTTTAATTTCTTAAGGAATCTCCACACTGTTTTCCAAAGTGGCTGCACCAACTTGCATTCTCACTAACAGTGGAAGAGGGTTCCCCTTTCTCCACATCCTTTCCAGCACTTGTTGTTTACTGTGTTGCTAATTTTGGCCATTCTAACTGGTGTAAGGTGGTATCTCAATGTGGTTTTGATTTGAATCTCCCTGATGGCTAGTGATGATGAACATTTTTTCATGAGTCTGATTGCTATTTGTATGTCTCCATTGGAGAAGTGCCTGTTCATATCTTCTGCCCATTTTTTGACATGATTATCTGTTTTGTGTGTGTTGAGTTTGAGGAGTTCTTTTGTCTGTACTGTCATTTGCAAATATCTTCTCCCATTCCGTGGGTTGCCTCTTTGTTTTGTTGACTGTTTCCTTTGCTGTGCAGAAGCTTTTGATCTTGATGAAGTCCCAAAAATTCATTTTCGCTTTTGTTTCCTTTGCCTTTGGAGACATACCTTAAAATAAGTTCCTGTGGCTGATACTGAAGAAGTCACTGCCTATATTCTCTTCAATGATTCTGATGGATTCCTGCCTCATGTTGAGGTCTTTTATCCATTTAGAGTTTATCTTTATGTATGGTGTAAGAGAATGGTCGAGTTTCATTCTTCTACATATATCTGTCCAATTTTCCCAGCACCATTTATTGAAGAGACTGTCTTTTTTCCACTGTATTTTTTTTTCTTGTTTTGTCAAATATTATTTGGCCATAGAGTTGAGGGTCCATATCTGGGCTCTCTACTGTGTTCCATTGGTCTATGTGTCTGCTTTTGTGCCAGTACCATGCTGCCTTGGTGATCACAGCTTTGTAGTAAAGCTTGAAATCAGGTAACATGATGCCCCCAGTGTTATTTTTGTTTTTCAACATTTCCTTAGCGATTCGGGGTCTCTTCTGATTCCATACAAATTTCTGGATTATTTGCTCCAGCTCTTTGAAAAATACCGGTGGAATTTTGATCAGAATAGCATTGAAAGTATAGATTGCTCTAGCCACTATAGACATTTTAACAATGTTTATTTTTCTGATCCCTGAGCATGGAATGGTCTTCCATCTTTTTGTGTCTTCCTCAGTTTCTTTCATGAGTGTTCTGTAGTTCCTCCAGTACAGATCCTTTCCCGCTTTGCTTAGGTTTATTCCCAGGTATCTTATAGTTCTTGGTGCTATAGTAAATGGAATCGATTCTCTAATTTCCCTTTCTGTATTTTCATTGTTAGTGTATAAGAAAGCATCTGATTTCTGTACATTGCTTTTGTATTCTGCCACATTACTGAATTGCTGTATGAGTTCTAATAGTTTGGGGGTGGAGTCTTTTGGGTTTTCCATAAAAAGTATCACATCATCTGTGAAGAGAGAGAGTTTGCCTTCTTCATTGCCAATTTGAATAACTTTTATTTCTCTTTGTTGCCTAATTGTTGTTGGTAGACATCAAATACTATGTTGAACAAGAATGGTGAGAGTGGGAATCCTTGTCATATTCCTGATCTCAGCGGGAAGGCTGCGAGCTTTTTCCCATTGAGGATGATATTTGCTGTGGGTCTTTCATAGATATATTTTATGAAGTTCAGGAATGTTCTCTCTATCCCTATACATTGAAGCGTTTTAATCAGGAACGAATGCTGGATTTTGTCAAATGCTTTTTCTGCATCAATTGAGAGAACCATGTGGTTCTTCTCTCTTCTCTTATTAATTTGTTCTATCACATTGATTGATTTGCAAATGTTGAACCATCCTTGCAACCCAGGGATGAATCCCACCTCGTCATGGTGGATAATCTTTTTAATGTGCTGTTGGATCCTGGTTGCTAGGATCTTGTTGAGAATCTTAGCATCCATATTCATCAGGGATATTGGTCTGAAATTCTCTTTTTTGGTGGGGTCTTTGCCTGGTTTGGGGATCAGGGTAATGCTGGCTTCCTAAAAAGAATCTGGAAGTTTTCCTTCTGCTTCAATTTTTTGAAACAGCTTCAGGAGAATAGGTGTTATTTCTTCTTTGAAAGTTTGGTAGAATTCCCCAGGGAATCCGTCAGGTCCTGGGCTCTTGTTTTTTGGGAGGTTTTTGATCACTGCTTCAATCATGTTACTAGATATCAGTCTATTCAGGTTGTCAGTTTCTTCCTGGTCCAATTTTGGAAGGTTGTAGTTTTCCAGGAACCCATCCATTTCATCTAGTTTGCTTAACTTACTGACATATAACTGTTGATAATAATTTCTGATGATTGTTTCTATTTCCTTGGTGTTAGTTGTGATCTCTCCCTTTACATTCATAATTTTATTAATTGGGGCCTTCTGTCTTTTCTTTTGGATTAGTTTGGCCAATGGTTTATCAGTCTTACTGATTCTTTCAAAAAACCAGCTTCTAGTTTCATTGATGCATTCTACTGTGTCTCTAGTTTCTAACTCATTGATCTCTGTTCTAATCCTAATTATTTCCCTTCTTGTGTGTGGAGTTGGCTTAATTTGTTGTTGATTCCCCAGTTCTTTAAGATGTAAAGACAGCTGGTACATTCTGTATTTTTCAATGTTTTTGAGGGAGGCATAGATGTCTATGTAATTCCCCCTTAGGACCACCTTTGCTGTGTCCCATAGGTTTTGGACCGAAGTGTCTTCATACTCATTGGTTTCCATGAATTGTTTAAGTTCTCCTTTGATTTCCTGGTTGATCCAAGCATTTTTAATTAAGGTGGTCTTTAGCTTCCAGGTGTTTGAATTCCTTCCAAACTTTTCCTTGTGGTTGAGCTCCATTTTCAAAGCATTGTTGTCTGAGAATATGCAGGGAATAATCTCAGTCTTCTGGTATCGGTTGAGCCCTGATTTGTGACCCTGTATGTGGTCTATTCTGGAGAAGGTTCCATGTACACTCAAAAAGAATGAGTATTCTGTTGTTTTAGGGTGGGATGTTCTGTATATATCTATGAGGTCCATCTGGTCCAATGTGTCATTCAATGCTCTTGTTTCTTTATTGATTTTCTGCGTGGATGATCTATTACTGAGAGTGCCATGTTACAATCTCCTACTATTAATGTATTCATATCAATATGACTCTTTATATTGATTAACAGTTTTCTTATGTAGTTGGCTGCTTCTGTATTGGGGGCATGAATATTTATAATTGTTAGATCTTCTTGGTGGAGAAACCCTTTATGAATGATGTAGTGTCCTTCTGTATCTCTGACTACAGTCCATAGTTTAAAATCTAATTTTTCTGATAGGAGAATTGCTACCTCAGCCCTCTTTTGAGGCCCATTGGCATGAAAGATGCTTCTCTATCCCTTCACTTTCAATCTGAATGTATCCTTAGGTTCCAAATGGGTCTCTTGTAGACAGCATATGGATGGGTCCTGTCGTTTGAACCAGTCTGCAACCCTGTGCCATTTTATGGGTGCATTTAGGCCATATATGTTGACAGTGATTACTGAGAGATCCGTTTTTATTGACATCGTGTTACCTGTGAAGTCTTTGTTTCTGTAGATTGTCTCCATATATTTCTGTTCAATGATATTCCTCGGTTTTTTCCCTCTTTTATAGAACCCTCCCCCTTTAATATTTCTTGCAGTGCTGTCTTGGTAGTCTAATACTCTTTTAAACCTTGCCAGTCTTGGAAGCTCTTTATCTCTCCATCCATTTTGAATGTCAGTCTTGCTGGATAAAGTATTCTTGGCTGCATGTTCTTCTCATTTAGTGCCCTGAATACGTCTTGTCAGCCCTTTCTGGCTTGCCAGGTTTCTTTGGACAGGTCTGGCGTTATTTTGATGAACTTTTCTCTGTACGTAAGGAATCTCTTGCCTCTAGCTGCTTCCAGGAGCTCCTGTCTAAAATTATGATTCATCATTTTCACAATCAGGTGTCTCAAGGTCTTTCTAGATTCTATGATCTTGGGTGGAGTCCTTTCTGCCTCTAGTACACAAACGCTGGTTCCATTCGCCAGATTAGGAAATTTTTCATGGAGAAATTGTTCAACTATATCTTCCAGTCTTCTTTCTTTCTCCTCCCTCTCAGGGATTCCAATAATTCTGATGTTGGAACATTTCTTGGCATCATTTATTTCCCTAATTCTGTTTTCATGGCTTCTAAGCTGTTTGTTCCAGGCTTCCTCCTGATCCTTTTTCTCTATCAGTTTGTCCTCCAGATCACTAATTCTATCTTCTGCCTCAGTTTCCCTAGCTTTTAGAGAATTTAGACTAGATTGGAACTCATTGAGAGCATTGTTAACATCATCCCTGGTGGCTTTCACTTCTGCCCTAATCAATGCCATTTTGTCATCAAAGCCTTTCTCCAACCTAGCTACTGCCTGGATAATTGTTAGCCTGATTTCCCTTCCTGACATATTGTTTATATCTATATCCAAAAGCTCTGATGGAGAGGGGCTAGTCTCTGAATTTTTCTTCTGTTCGGCATTTCTCCTCCTAGTCATTTTGGTGAGATAGCTGAATGGATGTATAGCTGAATGTATCAACCGTGGTGCAGGCAAGGTGCCCTCTGGAATGCTTCTGAGAAACCAAGAGTCCCCACCAGGAAGAAAGAAAAAAGAAAAAAAGAGAGAGAGAGAGAGAGAGAGAGACAGGGAAAAAAAAAGATAAAATAAATGAGAAGGCCCAGCCCGAATGGGCCGCAACGGTAAGATTTATAAAGTATACAAACAAAAAGAGACAAATAAAAAGACCGACAAAAGTAGATGACAAGAGAAAATAAATAAATAACCCCATCAAAATCAACCCCAGTGTAAGATTTATATACTATCAGAACAAAAACAAATACACAGAAACACTGACAGAAGAACAAGATGGGAGTGTGGTTATAAATTCTCATTGTGGGCAAGGAAGGTTATTTTGATTCTTCCTGGATGTATCTTGATATCTTTGTTTTTTTTGTTTGTTTGTTTGTTTTTGTTTTTATTTAGATTTTATTTATTTAGTTATTTGACATACAGATCACAAGTAGGCAGAAAGGCAGGCAGAGAGATGGGGAAGCAGGCTCCCCGCTGAGCAGAGAGCCTGATGTGGGGCTCGATCCCAGGACCCTGAGATCATGACCTGAGCTAAAGGCAGAGGCTTTAACCCACTGAGCCACCCAGGTGCCCCTCTTGATATCTTTGTTAAAGGACTCAGCTTTCCTGAGATAAAGGGGGATTAAAACTGGTTTATATATAGGGGTAACATTGATTGGGGAAAGGGAATTACCTTGAAGCTTATCTCTATATAATATTTAAAAAATAAAATTAAAATTAAACAGTTAAAGAATAGAAAAATAAAAACACAGGTATATGTATCAAAAAAGTTCAGGTTAAAAGTTTATTATGGAAGTTGATGTACTGAACATCTCATTGTGATAGTAAATAGGTTAAAAAGTTATATAAAAAATGAAAAGAAGCAGAATAGTGGGAATGAATTAAAAATAAAAGTTGTATCTATGAAGTAGTGTTGTTTGTCCTCTTGTTTGTTTTTGTTTTTTTGTTTTTGTTTTTGTTTTTGGCTGGCTTTCTGGGGTAGGGGCCTGCTGCTTGGTTTTTCAGGGAGTCTTCCTATAGTTGAGTCCTCCTACCCCCATCAAGGGGCTAGGCTCTGAGGAAACGTGCTTTTCAGGCTTTTGTTCTCTGGAGGTTTTTTTGTTTGTTAGTTTGTTTTTTTTCTCCCCTTGGTGGCTTTTGGCGGTTCTTTGGAGGTTTACAGGAAAGCAAACTGCACCCAGACCTCAATCTCAGATAGAAGCCTCAGTCTGTTCCCCTCTGGGTCCTCCAGAGCACATAATTTCCCCCTCTGCCACTGGCAGAACACATCCCCAGTCATGGTCTCTGGGGTCACAGGAACTCTTGCTTGTACCCAAAACCAAGAGAAACACTAGCTGCGGCTGTCTGGGCAGGTCCAGACCACCAGAGAGGTCCCAACCAGAGATAGCACACTGAGATTGTCATGCTGGCCTGGGCTGGGAGTGTTCAAACTCTCTGAGTCCTAGAGAGTGCCTGCTAGCACCTGTATGGACCTCTCTCAGGGGAGGGTGTGGGGCATGACTCAGACCCTGGTCATGGAGAGGGTGTGCAGAGTGCAAAAGGTTGTGGTTCTGCCAGCTGGCGTCCACCCCAGACTCCCTCATGGGTGCCACCCCCCAGACGCTATCAGTCTCGCCGGTGGCTCAGGGACCAAGACCTGGCTTCTTTGCAGCGCTCTCTGTTTCCCTGGCCGTCCTGGGTCTGTGGGCTTAAGTCCCTGTCCCTAATCGCCCAATTCCACCAATTTTCCCTTAAGATCTTTTGCTTTTTTTGAGTGCTTTCAACCAGACTCCAAGTTAATGCTGGTCCCCAATCACAGGGCACTCTCGTATTGGGGTATAAATTTCCAATGGGTTGCTTCTGGTGGCTCCCTTCCCCTTTTGTTTATCCTCTGATATCAGTCCAATGTTCCCCCTCTGCTTTACCTGTCCACTGGCGTCTTCTGACCCCGTAGAGATCCAGAAGTGTATAATTCCAATCTCAGCCTGATTTCATTGGTGATCAGAGTTCTTTGGTAGGTAATCAGCTCACTTTAGGGGACAGGTTGAAAAAGCGCCTCTTACTTCTCCGCCATCTTGTCTCTCAGCTGCAATCTACAAATTTAATGTAATCCCTGTCAAAATGCCACCAGCATTTTTTACAGAGCTAGAACAAAGAATCCTAAAATTTGTGCAGAACCACAAAAGATCCTGAATAGCCAAAGCAACCTTGTAGAAGAAAAGCAAGCCTAGAGCCATTACAATTCTGGACTTCAAGTTATATTACAAAGCAGTAGTCTTCAAAATATTATGGTACATAATGGCACAAAAATGGACACACAGATCAATGGAACAGAATAGAAAACCCAGAAATGAACCCACAATTATTTGGTCAATTAATCTGTGACAAAGCAGGAAAGAATATCCAGTGGGAAAAAGACAGTCTCTTCAACAAATGGTGTTGGGAAAACTGGCCAGCTACATGCAAAAGAAAGAAACTGGACCACTTTCTTACACCATACACAAAAACAAATTCAAAATGGATGAAAGACCTAAATGTGAGATAGGAAACCATCAAAACCCTAGAGGAGAACACAGGCAGTAACTTCTCTGACATCAGCTGTAGCAACTTCTTTCTAGATATGTCTCCTGAAGCAAGGGAAACAAAAGGAAAAATAAACTATTTGAACTTCATCAAATTAAAAAGCTTCTGCACAGTGAAGGAAACAATCAACAAAACTAAAAGGCAACCTATGGAATGGGAGAAGATATTTGCAAATGATTTATCTCATAAAGGGTTAGTATCCAAAATATAAAAACTTATAAAACTCAATACTCCAAAACTGAATAATCCAATTAAAAAAGGGCAGAAGACATGAATAGCCTTTTTTTCAAAAGATACCCAGATGGCCAACATACACATGAAAAGATGCCCAACATCACTCATCATCAGGGAAATACAAATCAAAACTATAATGAGATATCACCTCACACCTGTCAGAATGGCTAAAATCAACAGTGCAGGAAACAACAGGTATTGGTGAGTATGTGGAGAAAGTGAAACCCTCTTGCACTGATGGTGGAAATGCAAATATGGAAAGTCCTCAGAAAGTTGAAAGTAGAACTAATGATCCTATGATGCAACAATTGCACTACTAGGTATTTACCCAAAGAATAAAAAGATACTAATTCAAAAGTATACATGCACCCCTATGTTCATGGCAGCATTATTTACAATAGCCAAATTACGGAAACAACCCAAGCGTCCATTGATTGATGAATGTATAAAGAAGAGGTGTTATATATATATACACATATGTATGTATATACACACACACACACAATAGAATATTAGCCATCAAAAAAATGAAATATTGCCATTTGCAATGAAATGGATGGAACTAGAGAATATTATGTTAAGCAAAATAAGCCAGAGAAAGACAAATACCATATGATTTCACTCATAGGTGGAATTTAAGAAGTGAAACAAATGAAGGAAGGGGGGTAAAAGAGAGTGAGGCAAACCAGGAAATACTCTTAACTATAGAGAACAATCTGAGGGTTGCAGGAGAAAAGGTGAGGAGGGCATAGGTTAAAGCACTGATGGAGATTAAGCTGTGCACTTGCTGAGGTGAGCATGGGGTGTTGTAAGCAAGTTTTGAATCATTGCATCGCTGAAATTAATATTACACTGTATGTTAACTAACTGGAATTTAAATAAAAACATAAAAAATAAAGCCTGAGTTATTTCCAATTATTTTTCAAGAAGGTTTGTCTTAGAATTATTTGTTTTTCTCAAAAGTATGTACATGGACCTTGAAGCTGTTATGATATTTTACATCTCTGAGCGCCCACATGCATGCATATGTATATACAATTTTAACATCGTGCAGCTTCTATAACATGTAAGTAATGGAAGGACTTGTGTTTACATTTGCTTATATATACAGGAAGCAGTGAAAGAAAACAACAAGAGAAAAGAAATGGAAGAGAAGACAAGGAGGGCAAAGCTTGCAAAAGAGAAAGCTGAACAAGAAAAGTTAGAACGCCAGAAGAAAAAGAAACAACTCATTGATATAAACAAAGGTATGAAGTACTTTAAATTTCTGAAAGATATATAAAGTACAAAATAATTTAACTTGAGTGATTTTGGATTATAATGTAAATGGTTATGCTCTTGGTAGAAAATGCATAATATTAGTTATTTATGTCATATTTCTCTCATAATATTATCTGTATTTCTTATTACCCTACACTGAGCACTCAGGATTTTTGAGAACCAATGCAAGATAATTTATTGTTGAAACAGTCTCTTTCCCTTTATTTCTTTTATCAAATTATATCCTACTATATTCTGGATGATACAGTGGTGAGGAAAGAAGAGGGTGAGATGAAAAGAGAAAAACTGGTATAAGGAGATGAGCCTTTTAGCTCTAATTTCATTTTGTTGACAATGCAGTGAATAACAGTTTTCCTTGGGGCCTTGAACAATTCAAGTTGTAATACATATGGACAGCACTATTATAAGACGAAAAAAAAAAAAAAGAGAGACATCTTATTCAACTGTGATCCTAAGAACAAAGATGCTATATGTCCACATAGTGTAAAGTAAGTTGTTTTCCCTGGTTAGCAAGAATGATTGTATATTAAAGGTGGGGGTTTTGGTTTTATTTTATTTTATTTTTAAAGAAGAGAGGGTAAGTAAAGTGATGGGCGCCAGGTAGCTGCACTATGAAAGTTTAAGAAAAATTAAGAAAAAGCATAGCCTTTTCCATTAAAAGTTAGAGAATTTAAAAATGAAACAAAATCTGGGGTGCCTGAGTGGCTCAGCCAGTTAAACATCTGCCTTCGGCTTAGGTCATTATCCCAGGGTTCTGGGATCTAGCCCTGCATTGAGCTCCCTGTTCAGCAGGAAGCCTGCTTCTCCCTCTCCCTCTGCCTGCTGCTCCCCCTGCTTGTGTTCCCTCTCTCCTCTCTATATTAAATAAATAAAAATAAATCTTTTTAAAAAATGAAACAAAATCTGAACAAGATACAAGAGAACGTGATTGATATGGGTCACCTATTTCTTAATATAATGACAGTAAAAATTGCAAGCACTGTGTAATGTTGACCATGTGCCAAGCACTGTTCAAAGACTTTAACATATTTTAAGTCCATTAATCTCATAACATAAGAAGTAGATACTGTTATTACCTCATACAGTTGAGGAAACTGAGGTTCATAGAAATTAAAAAGCTTGCCCAAGGTCATGCAGCTACAAAGTACAACATCGAGATTAGAAATGAAGTAGTCTGGCTATAGAATCTTTGTACTTATAAATGCCGTTGTCAAATAACAGTAACTAACAGCAGTTACCAATGTGTAGCACTTACTGTGTACCAGGAACTGTTGTAGGAGTTTTACGTATATGTACACATTTAATCCTCATAAAACCCTTTTATGAAAGGGCTACGATCTCATTTTAAGATAAGGAAACTGAGACATGGAGAAGTTAAGTAACTTAATCAAGTTCATAAAGACAGTAAGAGGTAGAATCTAGGCTGTCTGTGGCCAGATTCAGTTATTATTTATTTTGATTATAACTTTTAATTATAATTATTAACCATTATCAATTATTCTTCAGTAATGTTTCTTTTTTTTTTAAAGATTTTATTTATTTATTTGACAGAGAGAGATCATAAGTAGACAGAGAAGCAGGCAGAGAGAGAGAGGGAAGCAGGCTCCCTGCTGAGCAGAGAGCCCGATGCAGGACTCGATCCCAGGACCCCGAGATCATGACCTGAGCCGAAGGCAGCGGCTTAACCCACTGAGCCACCCAGGTGCCCCTCTTCAGTAATGTTTCTTAATGGCTAACCTTCTGAAATGATAGGTATACATTAAGTTTATTCTTAATGCCTTTAAAATATATAAAAATTTTTATTGATCCACTATAGTTTATCTTTTCTATGCAGGAAATAAATATAACATCATTTTAAAAGAATAAAATAAGTTAACAACCAAAGTTAAAAAGAGTAGCGTCAACATAATTTTAGCAAACAGACTTCATAATTAGGATCAAAAGAATTGGTCTGGACTGAAGATAATTATGAAAAACACTGAAGTACATGTGGCAATGAGTATTTGTAGGAAGTTCTTACTTAAAAGGGGATGGAGTCACTGGAATAGTACTAAAAGTCACTCCCTTTTGCACATGGAGGAGTAGTGAGATAAGAGTACAGGAAGCTATGGTCAGGGCTTTTCCCTTAAAGCTATGGGAAGCCCATTGTGTGTTTATAAATGGGAAAGTGATGTGCTCACATAGATTTCTTAGAAAGATTATTTTGACAGACGCATAGAGAATGGATAGAAAAGAGAAGGGCCCGTGATAATAGAAGTTATAAAATTATTATCATAGTCCTGACAAGAGATGATGGTGGTTTGAATTTATTCAGTGGTAGTGAGTTTAGAGAAGTTACCAATAAGATGTATATGGAGTTCTATAGGATGTGGATAATACAGAGACAGATTTATTTAAAGGAATTGGCTCATGTGATTATGGAAGCAAATCCAAAACCTGCAGAGTAGGCTGTCAGGATGGACCCAGGGAAGAGCTGGTATTGTAGTTCAAGTCTGAAGGCAGCTGGCTTTTAGAATTCCTTCTCACTCATGGGAGGTCAGTCTTTTGATCTATTTGTCTTCAACTGATTGGATAAGGTCTACACACATTACACACAGCCATCCACTTTACTCAAAATCCACTGATTTAAATTTAAATCTCATCCAAAAACACCTCACAGAAACATCCAGAATAATGTTTGAATAAATATCTAGCACAGTGGCCCAGCCAAGTTAACACATAGAATTAACCATTACCAGAGGGGTATTAAATGGTAGAACTGACTGACTGTGGGAATTGAGGCATTAAAGACGGTGAGAACCTTCATAAAGAAAAAATTGAGGAATAGAGCAGATTTCATCAGGAAGGTTACAATGACTAGTGTCATTTTGAATATGTTTCATTTTCAGACCTTTTGGAAAGATAGGAAATGTCTAAGTAGCCACTGTATATCATATGCATATGAAACTGGAAAGAGGTTTGGACTAGGCAGACAGACTTGAGAATCATTGGCTTTTGATGATTAAAGTTAGGGTATATTTGTTTGCTAGGGCTTCTGTAACAAGTACCATAAACTAGGTAGCTTAGAACAATAGAAATTTGTTTCAGAGTTCTAGAAAAAAGTATGAAATCAGAGTATAGGAAGAGCCATGCTCTTTCTGAAGATGCTAAGGAAGAATTTGTTCCAGCCTCTCTCCTAGCTTCTGGTAGTTCCTTGTTTTGCAGCAGTATAACTTCAGTCTTCATGTGCCATTATCCTTGTATGTGTGTGTGTCTCTTCACATGGTATTCTTTTTATTAGGACACAAGTCATATTGGATTAGGGATCCAACCTAGTCCAATATGACCTTGCCCTAATTAATTAGACAATTCAACTCATAACATAGGAGTTTGAATGAAATCACCAGGGTAAAGTATAAATCAGAGGTTCTGAAAGTATTTAGTCTCAGAACCCACTTTAACACTTTTAAAAATTATTGTGGACCCCCAATACCATTTTTTTAAATTTGGGTAATATATATTGATGTTTAGCATGCTAGATTAAAACAGACAAAATTAAAAGCAGACAAATCATTTGAAAACTTTTTATTTACTTGTTCTATTAAAATAACAAAGTAAATCTATTACATGCTAAATAACATAATTTTATGAAAAGTAGCGTTACACTGGGTGTGGTGCATAAACAAAGAATTCTGGAACACCAAAAAGAAATGTAAAAAATAAATTTAAAAAAAAGTGGCTTTACATTCTAACCCCCTACCCCCAAAAAAATATTAGTAAGAAGAGAAAATTTAGTGTTGTAAATTTCTTCAAAGTCTGGCTTAATAAAAGACAGCTTGAATCTCATACTGCTTTTATATTCAATCTCATGCAGTATCATTTGTCATGTGGCTTCTGAAAACACTATAAACTCATGAAAGAATGAGAGACAAATAGGTAAAAAAAGGTCACTGTTCTTATGAACATAGTTTTTACCTGGCATATCTGAAGTGCTCTCCGAGGCCCACACAGGTCCCTGAACCACACTTTGAAAATCTCTGGGGTGAATAATGAAAAGAGCAAGCAATCAAGACAGAGTCTAAGAACATAATCTTGCCCCCATACTGCATTGCACCCTTCCTTCTCCCCAAGTATTTTATCAGCCTTTTACTATTTCCCTAAAAATATACCTGTAATGGAAATGTCTCTAGTATATATTTTATTTTGCTTATGTCTTTAGTATATATTTTCATTTCCCAAGATTTGATCAATTACCTCTTCAAATATTATTAAAGCGATAGCATGAAGATCTGAATAAGTTTTTATGCAAATGCTTACCTGAGTGATCTAAATATGAAAGATACACTTCAAAATACGATTTAGCTTTTACATATTGTTCCCATATCTCTACTTAGAGATCGAGTAAATTTACCATTAGGTTCTTGATTTGTGGCCCATATGTTGCAAATACTTTGTTGTTATTATTAGTAGTAGTAATATTGTAATATGATTTTACACTTAAAAGTGTATGTGTGTTAGTACTTATAAATATGTTTCAGAAAGAGATTTTCCATTGGAATCATGTAGCCTTAAGAAGATGAGAAGAAAAGATAAGAACAGAGTTGGGTAGTTGGGGATCAAGATGGAACTCAGTGAATTTCTCAGTATCTTGTAAAAAATGCTCTTGATAACTAGGTGGAAATGAATTGCAGACATTTTGAGGGCCTTGGGGGAAGCGTTTTCAGGCTACATAAAATATGAATCCATGGGTGACATGAGAATGAGATGCAATCATAAAGTGATTTAGAGAACTTCAAATGTGTCTAATTAGAACAGCATTATCCACTTTCCAGTAAAAGAATTATATTCTTCCTTTCCACTGAGAGATGATGTCAAACATTTGATAGCCATTATAAGATATGTATTATATAGAGCATAGAGGTGTTCATGCACATGTGATTAGAGATACATACCATTAGAACCAGAGAACCCAACCTATAACAACAGTAGCTAAGTGAAGAGTCCCTTGGGTAAAGAAAGTCACTTGAAGAGCACCTCAGTGGCTCAGTTAAGCGTCTGCCTTTGGCTCAGGTCATGATCTGCCCCACATCAGGCTCCCTGCTCAGCAGGAAGCCTGCTTCTCCCTCTCCCATTCCCCATGCTTGTGTTCCCTCTCTCGCTGTGTCTCTCTCTGTCAAATAAATAAATAAAATCTTTTTTAAAAAAGTTACTTTAAAATTGCCAACAACTTTAAAAACACATATATTCTTTCTGTAAAGTTTCTATTTCATAACAACTTAGCAAAATTGCAAACCCCTCCCTTTTAGAAAATATCCCAATGATTCCATATAGCTAATAAGTAAAAATAGTAAGATACATTTATCTGACATGCACAATATAATTGTCAAAAATAAATATTTTAGGGCGCCTGGGTGGCTCAGTGGGTTAAGCCTCTGCCTTCGGTTCAGGTCATGATCTCAGGGTCCTGGGATCGAGGCCCGCATCGGGCTCTCTGCTCAGCGTGGAGCCTGCTTTCTCTTCTCTCTCTCTATGCCTGCCTCTCTGCATACTTGTCATCTCTCTCTCTCTCTGTTTCAAATAAATAAATAAAATCTTTAAAAAAAATTAAAAAAATAAATATTTTAGAATTTATTCAGAAGAGTAAGAGGATAAGGCAAACACAACAGATTATGTTATTTAGATGTGATGAGCTGGACTCTAAATTAAGTGAACATATCATGGAAACCAAGCAGTGAGATAATTATATCTTTCATGTTAAATCCATAAAAAATCCCATGTTTTAAGCCTCCCTTTTGAGAGAATTGGAGATCAGAAGGCAAAAGCCATAAGAATTAGTATTTTTTTAATTGTAAAGGAGAAAAAAAAGCATGATTATACATTATAGTCATTTTGCAAACTTTAAAATGAAAACCTAAAAAGTTTCTTAAATCTGTGCATTTAAAAGAGCTAGAAGATCAGATCTAGCTCTGCCACCTTCTAGATTTATGACCTTGTTCTTCTCCATCTCTTCATGCTTCAGTTACTTCATCTGTAAGTGTAGGTTAATGATATTTACCTCCTATAGTTAAAATTAAATGAGATAATTAAGTACAGTACATAACATAGGACCTAGAATATACTTGTTGCTGCTGCTAAGAGTCATTTTGAGTTCACTGCAGAATCTGAAAAAAATTCAGGATATAGTCCCTATCCTTAAGAATTTTGTCAGAGAATTTTACAATTTTGTCAGAGAAATCTGTAAAGGAGGAATATCTGTTTTCCCACTCCCCATCTGAGGTTATTTGCCTGCGGTCCTGTAAAAGAGGACTGACTAAAAATAGATTAACAAGAGAAAAATAGATTTATTAATGTGGCATACATGTGGGAGTACTCAAGTGATATGGAACTCAAACAAATAGTTAAAACTTGGGCTTATATAGTATCTTAACAAAAGAATAGTAAAGTTTTAGAAATGTTTAGGTAAGACAAAGGAAAAGGATTTTGAGTTTTTAAGGCAGCAAATTTTAAGAAGGTAAACATATGGGGAACTTATGAAGGATAAGGGCTAGTTAATGAAGTTTGTTATACAGGTTCTTCTGGTATTATTTCTGGACTGATAAGGGTCTATTTAGAGTTGTCTCTGGTGATTAACTTATGTTCTTCCTGGTAAAGAGGGAAGATGGACACTTTATAATTTTTTTTAGGATTTTATTTATTTGACAAAGATAACACAGCAGGAGAGGGAACACAATGAGGGAGAGTGGGAGGGAGAAGCAGGCTTCCTGCTGAGTGGGGAGCCTGATGTGGGGCTGGATCCCAGGACCCGGGGATCATGACCTGAGCCAAAGGCAGATGCTTAATGGCTGAGCCACCCAGGTGCCCCAACACTTTATAAATTTATGTTCTGCTTTTAGGCAAGTAGTGGGGAAGACAGAGAGCTTTTCTTGTATCTGCTTTTTCTCAGTTGCCTTCAGCTCAAAATAATCCTTATGCCAAAGTGGCATATTTTGGAGTGACATATTCTGCTACTCTTCAGATAAAATAAAGCTGAACCAAAAAGTAATGTACTAGTATATAATAGAGATTATCTAGAAATATCTAAAAGGGGAATTCAATGAAGTCTAGTAAAATGACAAAGTTTTGCAGAAAAGGCTGAGTATAACCTCAACATACCAGTTGAAGTAGATGCCAAAGGATGAGTTAATACCTGGCTATGCAGAGGCAAAACTATTCAAGTAAATGGCAATAACATCAGCAGTAGTGCATGTCAGCAAATAAGGCAGCAGGCCTCATGTATGGTATTTTCCAGTGGCCCCCCGGAAGGTCCATCAAAATGAGTAAGAGCGTATGTCCTACATTCAAGTTCCAGATCCACAACTGCCTTCATTGTTGTCATTGGCAGAGAAGGGTTTGAACTGAAGAAGTGTTGGAAAGTTAGAAAGGCTGTTGGAAAGACTGTGAAGAGCTTTCCAAGTCAGGCAGGGAAGGTGTGGTGTGATGGGATAGGAGAGCCAAGGTGATTATAAGAATTTGTTTAGGGATTACTGAGGTGTAGTGAGCCAGGAGCACAAGAAAGGAAAGGTGAATGCAAGGTGGATGCAACTGGAAAAGAATGGTGAAAGATGAAAAAAGAAGAGTTACTTCCTATCTGTTTGTCTGCAAAGGAGGAGTTTAAACCTGTGGCAGTTTAAGAAGGTGGTAACAAGAAGGAAAATTTCCATGAAAGAAATGGGGGAAAAAAGGCAATGGGAATTACAATGGATTGAATTTTTTTACTTTTTTAAGATCAGCACAATTTTACCAATATATAATTATGTATTGATTTTTTTGACATACTAGGTTATTTTATTCATACAACCAACATTTATTGCACATTTCCCAAATAATTATAATTAGAACATGCATAGTAATACACCATTTATTTAAATGTAAAATTTAGAAAGCTAATTTAAATGCAGGAAAAAATATGCTAAATCAATAAATGTACTCTAAAATGTGTAATAGTATAGAAATCATGCAAAGTTCTTGGTATAATCTATGATGTACAACCTTTGATTATATTAGTATAGATGATAATTAACTTAGGGACCACTAAAAATAAATTAAATAATCCTGTGGGTAAAGCAAGAAAGCTTACCAAATATTTATAATATTTGTGAATAAGTCTCCTTTTCGTGTTTATGGAAGTCAGCAAACGAATTGCAAGGACTTAGAGAAAATGATAAAAGGAGATGCATTTTAAAAGGGTGTTTTGAAATTGGTGACTCCAAGTGTGTTTCTTATGCAAATATTATTTAATCGGGAACTATTTTGTTCCTCCTTATATAAGATTATAAGGAAATTAGAATGGCCTCTGTACTTCTAGTATGATGATAAAGAATGAGCTACCTTAGATTTGATGAAAACTCATTCTTCTGAGAGTGAATTAGCAAAATTTAGCCAATAAATCTAAACATTTAAATTCTGTTATTAGTTGTGGCTAGCAATTTTGTTTTTCTGTGTTCCAAGTTTTAAAATAATTACGTCTTTTAAGTAAATGAATTCATTGCACCTTATGTTATTTCGATCTGAATAGGTAAAAACTGTGTTTCCTAATGTACCTCAGACATTAAATTACAGTAACCAAAATTATAGATTAAGATACCCATAAATAACAGGGTTGACCCCAGTAATATTAAAGTACTCCCAATAATATAAATTACTGAGAAAATATAGGTACCATCATTGTGGTATATTCTACAAATGTTAATGAACAGCTCATAAATGATAATGCAATGCTAAAGAAGTGGGTATACTTGGGGGACTTAGAAAAGAATCATTGACCTAATAAAGCCTTATCCATGGAGGAAAAGAAGGTATCTGGCAGATACTCTGTTTATTTAGATTGTCTTGCTTTCTACTTTAGAAAACATTTCAAGAAATCTGTGTTTATTCAAAATCAGAATTTGTACCTTTTGTCCTCTAGGTTTGTTTTCTCAGTGGTAATTTGTGGGACTTTTTCCCAAATAAAACTATTTAGTAAAGGTTTGCCCAGGTCTTAGAGCTTTTAGCAAACTTAGCTATTTAGTATAAATTTGGAACTTGGTTATTTTAATGAAACATCTTTAGGTCCAACTTAGGCAACATTATGCCCTATTGCTGCCATTCATTCAATAAGCGCTTCTTGAATTTGTAAGTTTATGTACTGGGTTAAGTCATCCAGGTGCAAGAGGGGCTCCCACAGTAGCAGCCATCCAGTGAGAAACTGCACCCTGCTGTGTGAGTCAGCTGACCCCCAATGACATGTTATCTGAGGCACATCTTTCATTGGGTTAGCCTGCAAATGAAATGAGTCCAACCTTTTTTCCTTTGGAGCCAGACAAACCTGTGGCAGTTTAAGACGTTCAGTTTGTGGCAGTTAAGAGTTCAGATTCATACACTTCCCCGCAAACAGTGTAACTTTGGCAACTCCCTTAACCTCTCTGGTCCTCAGCTTCCTTGTCTATAAAACCACATTGAGATATCACCTTACACCAGTTAGAATGGCCAAAATTAGCAAGACAGGAAGCAACATGTGTTGGAGGGGATGTGGAGAAAGGGGAACCCTCTTACACTGTTGGTGGGAATGCAAGTTGGTGCAGCTTCTTTGGAGAACAGTGTGGAGAATCCTCAAGAAATTAAAAATAAAACTTCCCTATGACCCTGCAATTGCACTACTGGGTATTTACCCCAAAGATACAGATGTAGTGAAAAGAAGGGCCATCTGTACCCCAATGTTTATAGCAGCAATGGCCACGGTCGCCATACTGTGGAAGGAACCAAGATGCCCTTCAGTGGACGAATGGATAAGGAAGAATGGATAAGGAAGATGTGGTCCATATACACTATGGAATATTATGCTTCCATCAGAAAGGATGAATACCCAACTTTTGTAGCAACATGGACGGGACTGGAAGAGATTATGCTGAGTGAAATAAGTCAAGCAGAAAGAGTCAATTATCATATGGTTTCACTTATTTGTGGAGCATAACAAATAGCATGGAGGACATGGGGAGTTAGGAGAAGGGAGTTGGGGGAAATTGGAAGGGGAGGTGAACAATGAGAGACTATGGACTCTGAAAAACAATCTGAAGGGTTTGAAGAGGTTGGGGGGTGGTTGGTTGGGGGAGCCAGGTGGTGGGTATTGGAGAGGGCACGGATTGCATGGAGCACTGGGTGTGGTACAAAAACAATGAATACTGTTATGCTGAAAATAAATTTAAAAAATGATTAAAAAAAAGAAGCTTATTTTGCTAAAGTACATACAAAAGTATAAAAAAAAACAGGAAAAAGAATAGCATCTATCTCCTAGAATTAAATGCGAGAATACACATAAATCTCTTAGTGCTTATTGGAATGGTTGGCACTTAATAAGTATTAGATGTTTTTATCCCATTCATAATAGTAGTTATTTTAGTGAACATAATAAAGTAAACTATTAATGGTAATAATCACTGCAATAAAATTTTGGTTGTCTAGAATGCCTAGAGAAAGAGATGTTTTGATTGATCTGATTTTGTAATTATATAGAAAGCCATTTGTAGATGAGTTTTTATCACTTGTAATCTTTCTAAACTCTGTCAGTCCACAACTCTCCTTTCATCCACTCAACCTCACTTCTCCCTATTTTTGGCTTTCCATTTTATACAAGTGAAAATTGTAGTATGTAGTGCTTATATATAATTTTGTACATATAACCTGCACATACAATATAGGTTCCTGATAGACCTTTAGGATTTTGTTATTGTCTCTGGACCATTAGATCATCAGTGAGTATGCACACAGGTATCAGAGAGTGTCTTTTGTACTACTAAATCCAAAATACACTTTAGATGAATCGAAGTTCTAGTTATTTTTTCCTATAGCCTATCTTAGCCACTTTTCACTAGTAATTTTTTTCTGACCTTATACTAAAATAATTATATTTCTGACATCAGTCCACTGGAAATGTGTTAAATTCACATTCTTTGTGCCTTCTCAGTAAAAGAAATTTCCACATCTACTAAAAATATTCTTTTAAGTAGGAGATAAAAATAAATATGTGAAAAAAGATAAGTAATATACTTTAGATCTCATTAAAAGTTCTTACATTCTAAATGTAGAAACTCAAGATTTGCAAAAACTGTAAGAACTGTATTCAATATGTGGAACATTTAACAAGATGTCATCAGTTCTTATGTAGAAGATGCGCAATGTTGGCAGTTACAAATTTGCCTTTCCTTACAGTATGTCCTTGTTTCCATGCATGAAAGTGGGTGAAACAAATTGACTACATAAGGAATGACCAAAACACATTGCAGGTAGCCTAATCATTTATTAGAAATACACTTTGGCTCCATATTTTAATATCCTATTTCTTAATAAAGTGTGGAATAAATAAGAGCTGTTGTATACCAACATTGCAATTAATTTGGCTCTGTTCTCAGTCAGATAAATTTAGTTCATCTAAGTAATTGCACCTAACAGATTCATAGAACCAACAAACTGCAATGACCCCAACTGAGTCTCTAAGGTTCTTTTTTTTTTTAAATTATATTTGTTCCAACCACACTGAATCCCTGAGGCCCTGGGCTGCTTCAAACTCAGGACAGAATCTATTGTCACACTACATGTACGAAAGGATTATTATGGATGAAAACCTTTCAGTGGTTTTTAATTTAATGCTACAAGTATTCATTGAATCCCCACAGCGTGCTGAGCGGGAGTGACACACCCTAATCATAATGTTGTTGTCTGATAGTTCAGCACCATTAACCCACTAATGGGGTTACTAACTGTTAACCTTTTTCCTTCTGTGTGTGTCTCTCTTGTAAGAAATAATGTCTCTTGCTGCATATTTATGTATGTGCATGCATATGTATCCACACACATAGGACCATGTGTAGCATATAACATATATTTCATTTTTTTCATGTATTTTTATATATGAACGATTCTATTTTTTTTCCCTCTTTATGTCTGGACAGTACTCTGTCCTCAGTCACTCCCTCCACACATGAACAATAAGTATATGATGTCTTGATTAATTTGTGGGGGGAAAGAAACACATCTTAGTTTAAGAAAGTAGTTACGCCTTCCTTATATAATGATAGTAGAAAAATGTCATAACCTATACGGAGAATACATGATTGTCATCTAAATCAGCTATTTCATAGTAGTTCAGGAGATGCTGGTATGATTCATTTGAGAGGCAAAAGATGATTATCCTTGTAAATGTGCAGTTTGCTATGGATAACATAATACTTTTGTTGGAATCTGCATCGGAATCTACTTTAAATGTACCTTGTTAAAAAAAATACCTCTCTTTGTCAGAGGAGATATTTCAGAACTCCTGAATTTGATTTAGCTTTTTTCTATTTGCCAAGCTGTGGATAGAGCTGCCTAGGAATTACTTGGAGTATTGCTTAACAGGATGGATGCATACAGCTCTAGGGAGCTGGAGGCACATCACTGCTCATGGAAGGACAGGGTCCCAGCGGTTCTTCTCACACCTCTATGGTTCTGCCATAGAAGAATCATATTCTCAGAGTCTGCTGGGTTAGGCTATGCTTTAACACAAAAGTCATAATACAGTGTTGTATTTGGGTGTTTAGTTACACATTTTTGTAAAATAACCCCCATCCCAATTTTTTTTTTAATTTTTTAATTTTTTTTATTAACATATGATGTATTATTAGCCCCAGGGGTATAGGTCTGTGAATCACCAGGTTTACACACTTCACAGCACTCGCCATAGCACATACCCTCCCCATTGTCCAAAACCCCCCCCCCCCCCCCCCCCCCCCCCCCGCCAGGAACCGTCAGTTTGTTTTGTGAGATTAAGAGTCTCTTAGGCTTTGTCTCTTTCCGATCCCATCTTGTTTCATTTATTCTTTTCCTATCCCCAGACTCCCATGTTACATCTCCCCTTCCTTATATGAGGGAGATCATATGATAGTTGTCTTTCTCCGATTGGCTTATTTTGCTAAGCATGATTCCCTCTAGTTCCATCCATGTGGTTGCAAATGGCAAGATTTCATTTCTTTTGATGGCTGCATAGTAATCCATTGTGTATATATACCACATCTTCTTTATCCATTCATCTGTTGATGGACACCTAGGTTCTTTCCATAGTTTGGCTATTGTGGACATTGCTGCTATAAACATTCGGGTGCACGTGCCCCTTCGGATCACTACGTTTGTATCTTTAGGGTAAATACCTAGTAGTCCAATTGCTGGGTCATAGGGTAACTCTGTTTTAGGCTTTTTGAGGGACCTCCATTCTGTTTTCCAGAGTGGTTGCACCAGCTTGCATTCCCACCAACAGTGTAGGAGCGTTCCCCTTTCTCCGCATCCTCGCCAGCATCTGTCATTTCCTGACTTGTTAATTTTAGCCATTCTGACTGGAGTGAGGTGGTATCTCATTGTGGTTTTGATTTGTATTTCCCTGATGCCCAGTGATGTGAAGCACTTTTTCATGTGTCTGTTGGCCATCTGGATGTCTTCTTTGCAGAAATGTCTGTTCATGCCCTCTGCCCATTTCTTGATTGGATTACTTGTTCTTTGGGTGTTGAGTTCGCTAAGCTCTTTATAGATTTTGGATACTAGCCCTTTATCTGATATGTTGTTTGCAAATATCTTCTCCCATTCTGTCAGTTTTCTTTGGGTTTTGTTAACTGTTTCCTTTGCTGTGCAAAAGCTTTTGATCTTGAGGAAGTCCCAATAGTTCATTTTTGCCCTTGCTTCCCTTGCCTTTGGCACTGTTCCTAGGAGAAAGTTGCTGCGGCTGAGTCGAAGAGGTTCCTGCCTGTGTTCTCATCAAGGGTTTTGATGGATTCCTTTCTCACATTGAGGTCCTTCATCCATTTTCAGTCTATTTTCATGTGTGACGTAAGGAAATGGTCCAATTTCATTTTTCTGCATGTGGCTGTCCCAGTGTTCCCAGCACCATTTGTTGAAGAGGCTGTCTTGC
This sequence comes from Lontra canadensis, assembly GCF_010015895.1. Taxonomy (NCBI): domain Eukaryota; kingdom Metazoa; phylum Chordata; class Mammalia; order Carnivora; family Mustelidae; genus Lontra; species Lontra canadensis. Next base: position 5,073,278 of record NW_022631071.1, on the reverse strand, counting down.
TGTCTTTTTTCTATTGGACATTCTTTCCTGCTTTGTTGAAGATTAGTTGACCATAGAGTTGAGGGTCTATTTTTGGGCTCTCTGTTCTGTTCCATTGATCTATGTGTCTGTTTTTGTGCCAGTACCATACTGTCTTGATGATGTCAGCTTTGTAATAGAGCTTGAAGTCTGGAATTGTGATGCCACCAACTTTGGCTTTATTTTTCAATATTCCTCTGGCTATTTGAGGTCTTCTGGTTCCATATAAATTTTAGGATTATTTGTTCCAGTTCCTTGAAAAAAATGGATAGGATTTTGATAGGGATTGCATTAAATGTGTAGATTGTTTAGACATTTTCACAATATTTGTTCTTCCAATCCAGGAGCATGGAATATTTTTCCATTTCTTTGTTTCTTCCTCAATTTCTTTCATGAGTACTTTGTAGTTTTCTGAGTATAGATTCTTTGCCTCTTTGTTTAGGTTTATTCCTAGGTATCTTATGGTTTTGGGTGCAATTGTCAATGGGATTGACTCCTTAATTTCTCTTTTCTTCTGTCTTGCTGTTTGTGTAAAGAAATGCAACTGATTTCTGTGCATTGATTTTATATCCTGACACTTTATTGAATTCCTGTACAAGTTCTAGCAGTTTTGGAGTGGAGTCTTTTGGGTTTTCCACATATAGTATCATATAATCTGCAAAGAGTGATAGTTTGACTTCTTCTTTGCTGATTTGGATGCCTTTAATTTCCTTTTGTTGTCTGATTGCTGAGGCTAGGACTTCTAGTACTATGTTGAATAGCAGTGGTGATAATGAACATCCCTGCCGTGTTCCTGACCTTAGCAGAAATGCTCTCAGTTTTTCTCCATTGAGAATGATATTTGTGATGGCTTTTTCTTTTAAAGATATTTTTAGATGGCTTTGATGATATTGAGGTATATGCCCTCTATCCCTACACTTTGAAGAGTTTTGATCAAGAAGGGATCCTGTACTTTGTCAAATGCTTTTTCAGCATCTATTGAGAGTATCATATGGTTCTTTTTCTTTCTTTTAATAATGTATTGTATCACATTGATTGATTTGTGAATGTTGAACGAACCTTGCAGCCCTGGAATAAATCCCATTGTCGTGGTGAATAATGAGAAAGGCTTGTATCGCTATATATTTTCCTCTCAGGACTGCCTTTGTTGTGTCCCACAGATTTTGAACCATTGTGTTTTCATTAGCATTTGTTTCCATGAATTTTTTTAAATTCTTCTTTAATTTCCTGGTTGACCCATTCTTTCTTTAGAAGGATGCTCTTTAGTCTCCATGAATTTCGGTTCTTTCCAAACTTCCTCTTTTGATTGAGTTCTAGCTTCAGAGCATTATGGTCTGAAAATATGCAGGGAATGATCCCAGTCTTTTGATACCGGTTGAGACCTGATTTAGGACCCAGGATGTGATCTATTCTGGAGAATGTTCCATGTGCACTAGAGAAGAATGTGTATTCTGTTGCTCTGGGATAGAATGTTCTGAATATATCTGTGATGTCCATCTGGTCCATTGTGTCGTTTAAGGCCTTTGTTTCCTTGTTGATCTTTTGCTTGGATGATCTGTCCATTTCAGTGAGGGGAGTGTTAAAGTCACCTACTATTATTGTATTATTGTCAATGTGTTTCTTAGATTTTGTTATTATTTGGTTTATATAATTGTCTGCTCCCACTTTAGGGGCATAGATAATTAAAATTGTTAGATCTTCTTGTTGGACAGACCCTTTGAGTATGATATAGTGTCCTTCCTCATCTCTTATTATAGTCTTAGGCTTAAAATCTAATAGATCTGATATAAGGATTGCCACCCCAGCTTTCTTTTTATGTCCATTAGCATGGTAAATTGTTTTCCACCCCCTCACTTTAAGTAGGGAGTAACTGGAGCTTACATACCAAAATAAAACCACAAATTTGTATTCTGGAGGTGTCATCACATTTATTCAGACAGTAATATGTCTTAAAGTATTATTAAATGTATTATTGAAATGGAAAATGGGGCCATATGTCAGGGTTTTGTTTTGTTTTGTTTGCTTGTTTTAGAGGCAGGGAGTAAGGAGCTTGTCTCACAAATATGGTAGGCAAGGGCAACCTTTATGTGGAAGTCAGCATCTCTAAATCTCTGGTAGTCAAGAAATACGAAATACCAAGTTTCAGTTCACAAAATATAAGTCCTTTGTTACAAGCATTTCTTTCTTGCTTGCTCTCGATCTCACTCTTGCTCTTTCTTGCCCATAGGCAGATTCTGAAACTAGTTGCTGATTCCCATGTAATGCTTTTATATATTTATCTACAAAACTGGTTTTTTTAAGTTAATGATGAATTTTTATCATTCTGTTGCATCTCTCCCCTTCTCTGGGATTGTTGCACTATCTCACTCTTCCCAATACATTGCTTCCTGGTGGGTGACATCATGATTTGCAAGCAATCTGATATATAAATAAGGTGGTGAGAACTACCTCAGCAATTTAGTTTCTGTTTGAAAGGAATTAAGCAGTGTCTTTATGTTTTCTTATATTTTCCTCTACATTGTGTTTTCACAATTATATTAAGCACAATAGGAGGGCCTCTTTTGCTTTCACTCCATTTCTAAAAAGCACTTCGTTGATTCAAAACCTTCTTGGAAATGTAAAATTCCAAGTTTTATAATAGACTTCTACAGTGTGTGTTTTTGTCACACCAGAATGTGCCATTCAGCAATAGCTAATAACTACTAATTTTCTAGGAACATCTCAGTAATATAGATGCTTGGATCAGCGTGTCCTTATTTTACTGATATTAAAGTGTTTATCTAGGAGGAGTGATAAGAAATAGTGTATAAAACTTGACCTTATTTCTTAGCTTTGTAAACATTATATATTCATAGTTGTTTTGTGTGCTTTGATAGGTGTGGAAATATGTGAGATCCGTAAAGCTTTACTTCAATATGCTAACAAGTATACAGGATATGGTTTTACTGGATGAACTCATTAGCAAAGATATCTTTTAAGTATAGCTCCCACCCCTTCTGCCCCCCCCACCCCATTCCTGTTGCTAATTGATAGGCCACTGTACTGCCATTATACAGCTTGAGTTTCTGCGTTTGAAAGAATACTGCAGCTTTTTTGGATACCTTGTCACACTTTGGCAGGTACCTCAGGAACTGTATGGCAGCAGGCAGCCAGATCCTTGCACTTCATGTTCTTGGCATTCTCCTGGGGAGGTGGTTCTCAAAGTGTAATCTCTGGACCAGCGCCTTTAGTGTAATCCAGGATTTATTAGAAATGCAGATTTTCTGGCCTCTTTCAGACCAACTAAATAAGAAATTGCGTGGGGACAGCAATCCGTGTTATGACAAACTGCAGGTGATTCTGATACACGTTAACATTTATGAACCCTACAGTCCAATGACTCGACTCATCTTATTATACAGTTCTGACACCTGAGACATAAATAGCACTTGCTCAAGGTCATAAAGCCAGTTTAGTGTAAATAGGAGAGCCTGGAGTAGAGCCTGCCTCAGCCCACTGTTCTTTCTACTATACTACTCCATATTCGTAGTGCTTAAAGTTGTTTTTAATTATTTAAATTTAGTCATGATAAATTATTATATGTGAAAAAATGAGAGGCTTATCTTCTAAGCTTTGCATGCCTGTAATTTTTGAAACTACTGTTAGTGACAGAATCAATCAGAACCAAGTTGTTTTTGGTGACAAGGTAAGAGGATATCCTTGGCATTGTAAGTTTACTGTAACTCAGCAGAGTGTTCGTGTCATCTAATGTGGTTTTGATGGATGGATATCATCATGTTTTTCAAGCTATGGCATACCAAAATGAACTCAAGCAACTGATTTACTAAAGAATGATCATTTGCGTATTGTATTGTGTGTGCGTGGTTTGTAAAATGAACTGCCAAAGAATTTCTTAAGTAGCAATTTCCCTGTTATAGTAAAATAGAATTCCTTGGTTGTGGGGAGGGAGATAGATAATGGATTATATAACTGCTTAAGAACATATATATTGAAGACCAAGAATATCTTATATCAGTTATGAAGTATTGGTATACTTGTTCTTTAATTATCTTTATCTGTTGTTCTTTAAAACTTTTGTTTACACTTGATGGATGTTCTCATATGTGCTTCACGTAACAAACATGTCCCTATGTTTTGCTTAAGTAATATAGTTAATGAAAGAAGCAAAATCTGCACCCTTTTGTTCATGGAACAAATGAACACTTTGCAAGAATCTATATCTAAAAAATATATCTTCCTGCAAGTGATCTCTTTTATTTATTTCAAAATATCTATCTGTTCTCATCAATTACAGCATGATCTCTGTAGGAAATAAAAAAGGGAGCTTTTCCCATGAGAACTTCTATCAAGAAACAATTTCTTCAGCCCTCTTCTGATATATTAAGAAACAGTTCTCATCTCTCTTAAAGTAGGTTTGAACATTTTTCTCTGATGAGTGCTTTACATACTCTGAGCAAACAGCTTTAAATTTCTCACATGTTTTGCCAAAGAGATTCCTATTTCTCTTTTTTAATCCCTAGTAGCTTAAGGTATCCTATCTACAGATAGTTTATACCAGGTTCTCTGTAAGCAATATATAAGGCTTATAGTATTTCATTCTGCAACATTATTCCTGGGTCTGTTTGCTCTTGGTACTAAGTTCACTTAGAGTATTATCAATCCTTTGAATTTGTTTTCTGTGATTTTGTTTCCATAAAACATTAGGATGCTCTCTAGATTATCTGGGCCATTTCCCTGCCTCAAGGTATGCCTGTATATAACTCTGTAAGACAAATGGTTGGACAGCACGTTTCTAAATGTCCCAGAAGAAAAGTGTAATAGCACCAATAATCCTTATATAATGAGGAATGTCCAGGGAAACACCAGCTGCACTTACATTCCTCACAAGTTCCATTGTTCTTGAATGCTGGTATGGTTCTTTATTTTTATTGAAGTTACTTGACATTTCTTATTCCTTTACTTCAGACAAAGTATTTTATTTCTAAACCTAACCTTAATTATATTATTGAGAAAATAGAAAGCAAACTTTCTAACTAGTATATTCTACCATGTAATCACATTTGTCCAGTTGTCAGCCCTTTCTGATATATAGGTATATCTTGGCTAACCATTATTATTGAATATGTCTCTCTTTTTTAATGAGAAACTATTGAATTATTCATTGAAAGAATGAATGAATGAATTCATTTGAATTCATGAATTCATGAAATGAGTCAGTGAATTCATTTCATCAAAGAATGAAAGAATGAATTCAAAGAAAAACTTCCTTAAAAGTTGAATGATTTGGGCGCCTGGGTACTCAGTCTGTTAAGCGTCTCGCCTTCGGCTCAGGTCATGATCCCAGGGTCCTGGGATAGAGCTCCTCATGGAGCTCTCTACTCAGCAGGGAGTCTGCTTCTCCCTCTGCTCCTCCCCACCCCCGCCATCTGTGCTCTGTGTCTCTCAAAAATAAATAAAATCTTTTAAAAAATTTTTAATGACTTATATATTTCAGAAGCTCTTTATTTTTCTAAGATTTATTTATTTTAGAGAGAGCATCAGGGTTGGGGCAGGAGGCAAAGAGCAAAGGAAAGAGAATCTCAAGCTGACTCCATGGGAGCACAGAGCCTGACATGGGGCTCACTGTCATAACCCTGAGATCATGACCTGAGCCAAAACCAAGAGTCAAACACTCAAGCAACTGAGCCACCCAGGCGCCCCTCAGATCCTCTTTAGTATTCAGTATATTCACAGCATGCTCCGGGTTTTCCTCAGTGGTCCATTGGCTCTCATATTTATTGAAATAATTTTATTTACCATATGTTTGTGTCATACTGGACAGGTTAGGAGAAAAGATTGAATTATGAATGTGAAAGGTCCTTCTTTTATGAAAATGCATTCTCTGACATTAATAAAAGTCAACCAAGAACATGAAAAATGTATTTAGATGTTTGATTGAACTTAGATGGGGGATTTGTTTCCCTGTCTGATAAATTATAATGCACAAAAATAAAATTATAATTAATAATAAAGTATAAATGTGGCAGATATATTGATATTCTAGGTAATATTGAAGCAGTTGTTACTTCATGTGCTCATAATAGAAAAAATTGACTTTGTTTTGCAAATACTGCTGAATTTTCTTCTGAAAAATACTATAATGAGTAGATTTATTTATTCATTTCTCAGTGAGTTCTGGCTGTATCAAGGTTTTGTAAAAACAAACATGTATTCTCTATCTCCAAGTATATTAACTAATGTATAAAAGCTTGACATTCATTAATGCTTGCTGAGGAAGAAAAAATGAGTTTTAGAGATTGTGTTTTGCTCAGTACTGCATAACTTATTTTCACAAGCCCTACTTAAGCTTTGATTTATAAATCTCTCCCCAGTGAAATCATACCTCAAAGATGTTTCATTAAAATGACAAGATAAGCTCCCTTGTATCCCTGTGCTGGAGTGGGGGCAAGGGAAAGAGTTCTAGGAGATCTTACACAACCATTCCTAAGCTTTAGGGAAAGACCAGAAATTATAGACTTCAGTGAAAAATTGACAATGTCTCTATCATGAGGATAATAGCTGAAAAGATGGGCTGACTATGTGTAGACCACAGGCTTATCTTGATCTTGTATCGATGAATCAAAGTTAAAACATGGAGGATGGAGTTATGGAATGTAGGAAATACTAGAAAGACTGTGTCTTTGAAATTATGCATTTTAGAAAATATTTTTAAATGCATATTTTCATTGTTACAGACTTTTGCATTGTGTCATCTTTCACTTTTGTCTGTCCCTCTTCTATTTTAAAATATTTTCTTAGAGAATTGGTAATAGTTCAAATGGCTTTATTATATGCCTAAATATTAGTTTGAACCATATGAAATTATTGCTATTTGGCCTTTTTTTTTTTTACCTATAAAAATGGCAGGCCCACATGGTTCAATCTAATAATAATTATATAATTCTCAAAACAGAAAAAATATCCTACTAAATCCCTTTTAATTGTATATGAAACTCATACTCTGTCTTAGTTGATCTTTTACTGGCTTAGTTTGACATTGAAGAGACTTTTCTAACAGACTTTTGGCACTAAAAGGGAGAGTTCAAATACGAGAACCCACTCCCTGTTCATGCAAGGCCACACTGGGAGACAGACCTTAATGAAGTCAGTGGCCTGGTCCCCTATGGATGCAGTCCTTTTGTTTACATAGTACTTCTTCAGAGAAAATGTAGCATGGTTGGTTAATCTATCATTTTCTTTATTATTGTTCCAAGTAAATATGCCCTGGTCATTTTTTTAAAATATTTTATTTATTTATTTGACAGATCACAGGTAGGCAGAGAGGCAGGCAGAAAGAGAGAGGAGGAAGTAGGCTCCCTGCCGAGCAGATAGCCCGATGCGGGGCTCGATCCCAGGACCCTGTGATCATGACCAGAGCTGAAGGCAGAGGCTTTAACCCACTGAGTCACCCAGGCGCCCCTGCCCTGGTCATTCTAATGAGATTAAGAAACATTGTTGTACAATATCTTGGGTAAAGCTGCATGTTAACAAGGTTTCTTGAGCTACCTGGTACCAAATCACCTCTTAAGTGAGGATGACCAATCCATCCAGCACATGTTAACTCCTCCAGGTTTGACTTTGAGGTAGAAGTGACCTCTTCCTCCCTTTACTCCCCAATTCAGAGTACACCTGAACATAGCTTCCTCTAGACTAGATACAAAAATTTCAGCAATGAATGGGATTCTCTGAGTAATACTTTTCCTTCTTTGTTGAAGACGGTGCTAATGTAAGTACTTAGTTTCTAAAACAAATGTAAAAACCTCAAAAGATAGGTAATTGCTTTAAGAAATCATAATTTTTTTCTTCCTTTCCCTGAAATAGAAATCATAGTCCTGTTGAAGAACCAGGATTCCATACATCATCAGCGTCATCAGCGTAAAGCATCAATAGTGTATTCCTTCTAAAAGACAGGGATAAATTCCTCTTATACTAAAAATTACTGGCTCAGAAGTGCTAAATGAAAAATTGCCCTTATCATTTCTTTGCGGATTGCAATTTTCCCCTTTTGATCTAGGCTATAAATAGGAAATAAAGAATTGAGTGAAATCTGATTGTATGCAGATTTTACTGATGAGTTTAGGTGAACAAATCATAAAAAGAACAAAGTATTGCCTGGTCCCAAATCTTTGCCAAGGAGTGTTTGGCAGATACCACTCTCCCTCCTTTTGGTAGATACCATTGTTTAGCCACATTTTGGAAGAGTAACAGATATGTTTTTGAATATTTTTTACTTATCTAAAAGAGGGGAAATAATTAAAAATATTAAAAGTTATTTCTGTTCAGTGGACAGGCAAAATACACATAATCTTTAAAATCCTATACTTAATAAAATCAGCAGTTGTTCCTTTTATAACATCTTTATCTGAGGTAATTTATCAGTATATGGACTGTACAAAAACAATTTGATTTTCTAAATGATAGAAACTGGCTTCTGTAAACATTTGAGCCATTCTCAAAACATAATGGAAAAAGTAGGCTGTTCTACTAAATTATTATTCTAAGAGCCAAAAAGCTACAGTATTTTCCTTTCTGTTCTTCAGCTATATTATGCATCAAGTAAGTAGAGATTTTTAGAGAGTATTTCATTTTACTTAGTTTGACTGGCAAGATTGCTTATTAGCAAAAAAAAATTCTCTTAATTTTAAAATCAGACTACATGGAAGAAATACAGTTTACCTATTTGTGGTAGTGCATCTCAAGAGGATGCCTTATAGTTTGTTTTGCACAGTGTATTTGCTGAGTAAGTGCCCAGTAGTTACATGTTGAAAGCTAGAAAGAAGCAGTAAAAATTAAATAAGGAGTGTGCTGAGGGTATGATTTTAGCAGTACTGATGAACTGTTTTTGAGTCCTACCTGCTTTCCACTTCGGAGCCTCCTGTCTCAAGAAGAGACATGGTTGAAACAAATGTGAAAATGTAAATCTTTTCTACCTAAACCCAAGCAAGAAATTAAGTGTCTATTTTTAATAAAAATATAACAATATTTACAAACAGGAATTACACAACAATCGCTAGATAGTGACACAGTTATTTCATAAAATAGTATATGATACAAACCATGGGAGTTTTTGAATTTAAAAAGAAAACTCAATGCAGAGGTCAAGTAGACACATCAACTTAAAATAAAGCACTTATGAAATTAAGCTCCAAGGAATGACATTCTTTAAATGCCAGTATTTTAAAAGCTTTAAAACCAGCTTTTAGCAGGTTATTTAAGCATAGTTATCATCCATAATGAATTTATTTTAAAAGAACCACATAATGTTCAGAAATTGACATAATTATATCTCTGGGATATTGGTGCCTAATTTGTAATTCTATACCATTTTCTTCTGATTGACTCCTTTGTAATTCAGTGGCATCCATATTATTTACTCAGTAATCTGTAATTATAGACTTCCTCTAATGAAGCGCCCTATGCTTTATTGCCCTATGTTTTTAGGAGCTCTGTGGGTTTCAATTTTAGAAAATTTGAACTTGGAAGAGCTGTTTTTTCCCCAGATGAACATTATAAAGTAATGAAGAGGTTAATCACTATTGCTTTGATTGTTTGAAACACCAAAAGGCAGTACCACTTAACATATAATTACCATATTACTTTTAACATATCTTCTGTTTTAATATAAAGGTTGAATTCAGTTAAATGGTAGTAGCAGTATGTTAAATTTACTACAAATACCTGCCTTAGGGAATTTTTTTTTATTTTGGGAAATTAATTTTTTTCTATTGGAGAAAAACTTCCTTTAATTTAGTAAAGCATATAATTAAGATCTATCTAAATTTTAATTATTTAATAGAGTAGGATATTGTTAATATGTATTTGTAAAAATTATCTAAATTACCTAAATTTAGGTCATTCGTTTCTATAACACTCACTGTGAACTTGATCCCTTGAATAGATCTGGTGAGCTTAAGTATATCCGTATAATAATCTATCTAAAAGCTCTATCCATTTAAACTTGAAAGTATGAATCTTTTTATCTTTATCTTTTTTTGTTGTTGCTTTTTTCTTTAGAATTTGCATTAATCTTTTATTTCTTTAATTAGGTACATAAGGGAAAACATACAGATGTGAACATTCAGGATATGTATCAGGAATGATAAAGAAAAGTAGCCTGGATGGTATGGTTGGAGGAGCCAAAGAAAAAATCTGGAAATAATTAATAAGGCCACTATTCTGGAAATATTAATAAGGCCAATAATTAATAAGGCCATTGGAGTTATTGGATCTGATGAGCATTGAATCTTGGGAAAGGGGATAGTGTGATTAGAGTTAGAGTTTAGTAGTAGGAAAGATTAGAAACAGAATTCCCCAAGTTGATTCATTATTAGTTGTCCAGATTAAGGGATGAATGTTAGACTTTGAGAAAAACTCTGACTGTGAGTTATAGGCTGTGAAGAAGTGGTACAGCTTAGTCACTGTTTGAATTTGGAGATGAAGATTCCAGGCCTAGGGAATAATCAGAAATGAGAAAATTGGGATGAGAAGTCACTAGGAATATGGTTGGGTGGGGAATTCTGCAGATGATTACAGCAGTCTTAGTACACATTTTCCGAGGTGATGGGAAATTTTGTAAATAACATTATTTGGAAGTAGCTGATGATTTGGGCCTATAAAGGAAATAAGAGTTGATAGCAGGGATTCGAATTAAGGCATCTCCATCATGGAAAGGAACTAAAAGCCTTGAAATTGATCATTTCCCACTGTCTAAGACAGAAAGGCCACAGACTATCCAGTGACACTTCGGTATGTTTTCTAATATCTTTCAGCAATTTGTTTCAATTCCATCAGGAGACAGCAATGAGATTGCTGGGTAGACAAATCATTCTGGTTGATTGAGAAAGTATCCAGGAAGTATCCATTCAGACTGGCTTTTTCTCCTGGAGCAGATTATTGAATTCCTCTTTAGAACTTATTGAGGGATTTAGATCAGGGCTTAAAGGTAAATCTGTCTCTCTCCCATTTTGAAACATCAGTGTAAATTACACTATTGAGTTAGAATAATGCATATCAGAAGTACATACCTTCAGCTCCATTTTGGAGCCAAGTGGCAATAGGCAGCTTCTTAAGAATTGCTTACTATGTTTTGTGCCATGTGATCCTCCCCTACTTTCAGATTGGTCCAGAAATTGATTTTTGACTCAAGGACAACCATCTATAGGCTGATCTATTTCAGAAGAGATGACCTGTCATAAATACTCTTCCCAAAAGTCTATAATGTACTGGTTGAACCTATTTGATTCTTTTTCTTGGGGAGTTTGGATTCAAAGACACAAAGAAAGAGAATTAGTTCACAAACGGCAGAAGAGAAAATAAATAAGAGTAGATGCACATGGGTAAGTGTGAGTGGACATCAAGGTAATAAAGTAATGTTAACTGATGAATAGGGCTATTATTGTAGCTAGAAGGTTAGTCATGGTTGTATCTTGAATGGTATTTCAGTTCTTCATGATGCCTGACCATGTAGCTGCTGAAGGCTGTTTTTCTATTTCTCTTTATTTCTGCATACATCCTTACACTAAACCCCCACCTTTGTTTTTTGTAAGCCATCTAACGTGTTCATCAAGAGGAGTATAACAGTAGCCAGTTAAATGAAAGAAATTCTCTCTTTTCCTTTTCCTTCCTCCTTGCTCCACCCCACTAGTGGATCTAATTACTCCATGAGAGTGGAGTATGGTGGGGGATAAGTGGGGGAACAGATTATACTACCCATTCTCCCGTTCATATACCCGGGTCCAAAAGACTAACCAGGAATGGGGGACAGAAACACCTTGAAGCAAATGTAAGATTAGTATTTAAACTACAATCAAACCATTATGGAAGCTTGCCAGAATACCATTAAGAGACATGAAAGGGAGATTGGACATTACATGTCTAGGAGCAGTGATGGAAAAAACAAAAAACAGTTTTATGTGTGTACCTTTACCGAATTGAGACTGCACATAAACCAGTTGGTTATACATGCCTTTTTACAAATTGCTTTTGTTTTTTTTTTAAAGCAAAAGTGCAAAATATCACCATGTTAAAAAAACAATATGATATGGTCCTCAATTTGAAAGGGGGTAGTTGTAATAACAAATGAGTTTGTAAGAGTGTATACTCTCTGAGCATTCAAAAATATGTGGTCAGAGAAATACACCCAAATACACAAGGTGAAACTACTTGTACTTTAAAAATAGACAAGCAGCAGTTAAGTTCCTCTGCCTTCCTGGCTGGAGAGTTGACTCTATAGAGTCTAAAAAACACAGGAAGGAGAACACCAGATTCGAAAATTGGGCTTGCAGCTGATGAACTGTCCACTTGTTTCATATATTCCCAGCATCAGCGATTAAGAGTATCTGCTCCCTCATTTACAACATTTATTTTATTAGTTTTAGAGGCAGAATTTAGTGTTTCATCAGTTGCATATAACAGCCCGTACAACATTTTTATGCTCAGTGGTAGGCTGCCACTATTGCTATGGTGAATGACAGTTGTTAAAACTTCCTGACTGGGTGCCTGGGTGGCTCAGTTGGTTAAGCGACTGCCTTCAGCTCAGGTCATGATCCTGGAGTCTGAGGATCAAGTCCTGCATCAGGCTCCCTGCTCAGCGGGGAGCCTGCTTCATCCTCTGACCCTACCCCCTCTCATGCTCTCTCTTTCTCTATCTCATTCTCTCTCAAATAAATAAATAAAATCTTCAAAAAAAATAAATAACTTGCCTGACTGTATTCTCATAAGGACCATTCTGGAAAAGTCACTTTCATCCCACACTTACCTTGTATCTGTACTAGGCACTAAAGAAGATACAAGTAAATATTTTGCCTCATGATGGTGTTCTGGAGGCTAAAACTATTTCTCTCCCTCTCCTCCATCCTGGTCATGGGTTTATATTTCTTATGAAGATGGTTAGGCTTATTGTACAGTACTGTATTCTGATATGACAGACTGGTTGAAGTCCATAGATAAGGAGCGAGGTCTTCTGTAAAGAAGCTAAAATTACTCCCTGTCAGTCATACATGAAATCAGCACATGGAAAGCAAGTTTCCCACTGACCTTTGGGAAAAAACCCTTCTCTTTTTGTAACTTTTCTTTTGGAACTATACTTTAAGGACTCTTAAATATAAATCCACATAGAAGTGTGTATATATAACTGTTGCTTCATTATCCTGTCTCATTCTTGGCTTTGGCCCTCTACATGAAGGTTTCTCATTTTCAAGAAGGCTGATATTGACTGCTTATGTTTCTTCCTACCTTCCATCCATGATGAGCTTTTGTTTTACTGATATGGAGGTTGCCAAGGTACTTCAGTATCTCAGAGGCTAATTGTGATCTCCACAGGTGCCTAGACCAGCATGAAGTTGATATTGACTATGCATACTCTAGAGCGAGGGTCAAGAACATTTTTTGTAAAGGACCAGATAGTATTTTAGACCTCATAGGGCAAAGTTTCTCTGTCATAACTACTCAACTGTGCTGTTGTAGCCTGAAAGTCGCCATAGACAATACATACTGAATGAGCATGGTTATCATCCAATGAAGGTTATGGACTAAAATTTGAATTTTGTGAAATTTTCATGGAGCACAAATAGTATTCTCTTTTTTTTTGTTTTTTGTTTTTTGTTTTTGTTTTTTTTTTTTTAGAAAAACCTTTAAAATGTTTTTAGACTTTAAAAAAAAAAAAAACCTTTAAAATGTGAAAACCACTGTTAGCATGTGGGCTGTTCAAAAACAGGTGGTAGATTGGACTTGACCTCTAGGGCTATAGTTTGCCAACACCATCTCCAGAAACATACTTTCTAGGTTCTTTCTTTTTTTGTTCCCAGGTTCTAATGCTCCCAACTGTGACCTTGAATGAGTTACTTCTCCTAAATATGCTTCAATTTCTTTACCTGGAAAATAGGTTGGTGGGGGGATTCAACTTAAATCCCTTAAAACAGGCCTGACATATGAGAGGTTCCCAATTAATCACTGATACTATTAATAGTCCTATTTCCAAAAACATCTTTCATCTTTTCAAAAGTAGATTAGATTTCCTTTGGTGGATGGTTTTGAATTAACTTAAATTGATACTTCTCCCAAGTTTGTTTTTGCATAATTTTCCCTTCACAAGTGTTCCATGCCCTTAGTAAATGATTGATTTTGATAAGATACACACAGTGTTTCAAAGGTTCCTGTGAAATATTAATTATTTAAAATACTGAATGTGAGATATTTTACCAGAGGCATCAACAGTAGTCTTACGGTAAGCGCTAACATTCAGGTTTGTTGGGTGTTTATTTTTAGGATGTGTAATTTTCTTCTCCCAATCTGCTAGCATACAGGTAACTAGGAAAAAAATGAATATGCATAAACATTATTCTTTAACGGCCATTTAATATCAAGCTGTCTTACCATAGGCAAACTTCCAGAAATGTGCCCCAGGCCAAAAAAGTTTCTTCACTATAACTCTACCATTAGAAATCCATCCATTTGTGTTAACAAGCTCTCTTTAAGTTACAGATACATCAGGGAAAGTTAACTTACCAATTCAGTTACCCTGACAAACTTAGGTAGCACCTACCATGTAGATACTTGGGGAGAAATCACCTCATCCCCCACCATTCATCACTTTGGAGCAGAATATCAATTTATCTTGTGATTCCTAATATAGTATTTATTTCATGACAAAATGTACTAAAACATTAACCTTAACTGTTAAAGAAGAGTAGTATTCACTATGAAGTTTATCCAGGGTCTGATGATTTACCTCTCTATATGAAACTGTTAATTACCTGTTCTGGCAAGGAGATGAGATAATAGAATGAATTAACTCTCTAACCAACATCTTCCCTCTACTTTTAACTTTAATTGCTCTCAGATTAATTTTGCTTTTTGGTAGGTACTATTGCTCTAGTCTTCAACCTGGGAGCACAACATTTTTCTGTTTTCGCTTTACAAATTTTCTAGTGCCATGTAATGTAATTACTACACTGCCTCTAGCTCATCCTGTGGTTTCTGATAATTTCTTTTGAGCTCCTGTGTCCTTTTTTCCCTTGTAAAAGTTTTCTTCTTTTCAACAGGAACATCTGCCTTCATTATTTTCTTTAAACCTTTATACATTCTATGTATGTCCTCTTTTAATCTCTTTGGAGTAGTATCTTGATTTTCTTAAATACTTGCCATTGCCATAAATAACTTCATAGACTATTATCTTAGTTACCATCTGTTGATTTTCCAAATAGCCATTTTCTCCATTCTTCACTCACTTCCAATTAAACTGTAAACTAACAAAAACTTCCCAACTACAAACTAACAAAAACCTCCCATCAGGTGTAGGCTTTCTAGACTGCAATACAAGTTGCCCAGGCTTTGTCATATCTGTTGATATATGGTTTGATTTCTTTTCTGACTCATTTATGGTATTAGTATTAACTCTTACAGATATTATGGTCCTGCAGCACACTGTGTTATTTTGACCATATTGTATTTGCCTTAGTCTATTACCTATACTTTGTTGAATTGTAAGAGCTGTTTTTTAAGATCCCAGAGAAGAAATGTTATTTACCTCTTTTTTGGTAGGTGAGCCATCTTCCAACTTTGTGCAATCTACAAATCCATGCATCTTGCAGCATGGTCTTAATCTGGACCATAATATGTAGAGTGAAAAAGATTTAATCTAAACACTGATTTTTCTTGTACTCTACTTATCACTGCCTTCTTACCCTGCCAACTTCCATTTACTACTGGTCATGACCTTGCTCACAAAACCAATTTTACTTTTCTATTTAGTCTTTCACCAGTAATGCCAAAATTTTCCCCAGGGTTATAGGCAGAATAATATTTGTCACTGTAAATTACATTGTATTCTTGTATAACTGATTTCTCTCCCACTCTGGTCTATTTTGTATACTACTATGAGGCTGACCTTAAATGTTACCTTTCTCATGTCACTGTTGTGCTGCCTTTTTAGTGTCCCTTGAAGCATGTTCAGGTTTTTTATTTTAATACCCAGAGCCCTTTAGAACTTTGCTCTGATCTAATCTATCCAACTACAATTCCTGTACCTTTCATCTATGTTCTCTTCCCATGGTTTATCATGCAGACTGTACATATTTGATTCAGGCAGCTATACTTATTCAAAACAACCTTGACATATTTTACCCTCTTAAAATTATATGATATGAACAGGTAAAGCTAATATATGATGATAAAAATCAGAGCAAATATTGCCTCTAAGTGGTGGAGGCAAGAGGGATCTTACGGGGGGGGGGTAATGGACAGTTTCAATGTCTTGCTTGTGGTAGTACTTACATGGTTGTAGGTACTTGTGAAAATTCATCAAATGTATGCATAAGATCTATACTTTACGGTATTTGTAAATTGATATACACACACAGAGAGCAAGCAAGTGAGCACATATGTGTGTGCTAGGAGTTAATAAATCTAGATTTTAGTGTTCTCCAACCAGTCATTATGCAACCTTTTCAATGTAATGTTTTCAGAGGCTGAACTTAAGTTCTAATTTTTCCATGAGTCTTCCCCAACTATTCTACTCCACAGAGACCATAGATTTTTTTTTAATTATATAATCTACGTATTATCTCGCATGATAGGGTCCTACCTTCAGTAAGAAGCCTTTTGCTTCTTTTGGGTCACTTTAAACTGATTGGTTTTTGATAATTTCTTCAACTTTTGAACAGCTCAACTTTTTTTTTTTTAAGATTTCATTTATTTATTTGACAGAGAGAGAGACAGCGAGAGAGGGAATACAAGCAGGGTGGTGAGAGAGGGAAAAGCAAGCTTCCTGCCAAGCCTGGAGCCCAATGCGGGGCTCAGTCCCATGATCTTGGCATCATGACCTGAGCCAAAGGCAGACGTTTAGCCAGCTGAGCCACCCAGGCACCCTTATAATAGTGAATTAAAGCTGTTATTCCCAGGTTGTTAGGATCTTAGGAAATAATTTTTGTAGCATCGTCTTTAGTCATTTTTGAGAAGTAATAAACTGGAGTTGGGTCTTAGTTAATGGGAATGACCGAGACAAGAAGTGTTAGGTTCCTAGAGGAATAAGGGATATTGTAATTAAAAATGTTAGATAAAAAGAAAGGAGATCTCATAGTATTTTCAAAAACTGTGAAGGGTCAGAAATTTTACCCTACTTATATGCTAACAAGTCAGCTTGCCAAAGTTTCAGGGATGCTTATATAACAAGAATCCTGGGTCAGAGACAAAGAACTCTTGTTATCCACAGTACAGCCAGCAGTGTGAGCTTCATGTTCATACTGCTTTCCCGTACCTTCCAACTCCCACAGGACAACACCAAGGTGAGTTCAGGTGGATGTTATGCACACAGTGGGTTTGTGTTACTTCTGAGGACCCAAGTTTTAGGGAACCCAAATATTTTATAATGAAATGAACACTCTGTAGGGAAATGTAATCTATCATCACACTTATCCTCTGCTCTGAGACACTGTGTCTTTCAAGTATGTTGACTATAAAAACAGTCTTGAAAAGATAGTTCGGACCAAAGGTCGTCAATGCTTGTGCTCACAAAGTGCTCAGAAATGTGAGAAACCCACGGAGAATTGCCTCTAAATAAGTTTGTGCAACCACTAGGGAATAGTCTTGCACAAAGGTGTACCAGAGATATTTAATTTACCTAGTGCTAATTTTAACCTATGGCATCTCCAAACTCTTCTGGGGAAATAAAGTCAACACAACACAGGTAAATGTTGATGATGAGAATTGAAATCAGCAGACATTCTGTGTCCACTGAATGACCAACACCATTGGAAACATGAAAGGGAAGGTACAACGCATCCCTTTCATTTTACCCAATATATATAGTTCACACAGAGTCCCTCTGGACTGCTTGTAACCACCCTACCTCCTTAATACTATCTCTGATCTAATTTCAGGATGAAATGTTAGAAAGTTGCCTCTGAATTTTTACTTCCCAGACATGCCCATATAGTACCATTTAGGGCCTAAAAACATTACCAATTTTTTCCTTGATAACTCTTTCACTGAGTAAAATAAGTATTATAGGAAAACACAGTTTTCTGTGTAATTCAATAAAACTATTTTCCTTTTCAATGAAAAATACACATTTTTTCCCTGAGTTTGACCTCATAGACCAAAAAACGGAAAATAAAAACATCTACTCATTACAGATCACATCTAAGTAAGAATTAATGGTTCTGTGAACTTGCAAATTCTAAGTGAATTATCAATCTCACACAATTCAATCACATACCAGATTTCACTGAAATTCATTTAAAATGAAGGATAACATCTTTCAAATGATCATGTTGGCTTCCATTTTGCTTTAGGAAGAGTAACTGAAATATGAAATGGTTCTAAGATGTATTTGTAAAACCTTCATTCCTTCAAGTTACGTATTTAATGAAAACCTCTCAATTCTTTTGAAAAGTTATGAAGCAAATGATAAAGTAGTAGTAGACTGAAACCTATATTACTTTCCTTTAATACATCAGTGATACTTACAAAGACCTGGCCCTTTTCTTTTTTTTTAATAGAACCATCTAACACATGCCTTCTCAACAGGGACAGTATCACCCCAAGGGGATGAATAATGGTTCTTGGGGAGGTGGGCAGAGAAAAATCTTGGATATTACAATTGTTAATGGCCCTCCAAAGGGCCACACTATATAAACAGATTATACAGTACATCTATTGTATTAAATTTTAATGGTAGGACAATTAGGAAAAAAGTGTCTAAAAAGGCTCCTCAGCAGGAGGGGGAAACTAATGAAAAAAAATGGTTTAGAAAAGTGATCTAGCATAATATTTTGACGAGTGTTGTGTTCAGATGGCAACCATTAATTAAGTAAAGGGATTTATTTTTAATTCCTCTCTATATCATATTTGTTCCATTTTTAATATTTATACAGTATCATTACATTGAAGAATTTTAATGAAATGACATCCATGTCATTGTTATAATTTTTAATGTCTTAAAATTTAATAATTGCATATTATTTATGTAAAATAATAAATACATACTGTTTTGTAGTCTTTTTTTACTTTTATACATATATTTATTTTTCTATGCAGTCTTTATAATGACTGTTTTTATAAAGATACATGAAATTCAGTTATACTATGGTTCTCTTCTGGTTATATTTCTATATCTCTAAAAATTCCTTTCATGTTTCTATGTAATTCTGCTTCTACTGATTGTCTATTAAAAATTGGGATCCTCAGGGCACCTGGGTGGCTCAGTCGGTTGAACATCTGCCTTCAGCTCAGGTCATGATCCCAGGGTCCCGGGATGGAGTCTCACATCAGACTCCCTTCTCAGCTGGGAGTCTTCTTCTCCCTCTGCCTCTCCCCCCTGCTCGTGATCTCCCTCTCTCTCTCTCTCTCTCAAATAAATAAATAAAATCTTTTAAAAAATAAAATAAAAATTGGGGTCCTCGGAAATTGCATCCTGTAATGTCTTCTCTTTTCGTATATCTGGGTGATCTCACCCATCTTCCAGTAGTACCCAAATCTTTAGCTTCAACCCAGACTTCACTCCTGGGTTCCAGACTCGTATTTCTAACTGCTTACTAGATATGTCTACTTAAATATTCCTCAAAAAATAATCGTATTTTCTCATACCTGTTTATCCCTGGTGATCTAGACTCCTTCCCTCACCCTTGATCTTACCCCCTCAGCCAGGTCTTATTAACTATATTAAGACCTTCAAAGTATCCACCCTTTCCATTTGTTCTTCTATCCTTTTAGTTCACTTCTTTATCTCTTAGACAATTACACTATACTCCTAGCCATTTTTCTGCCTTCTGTTATACCATACTCTGAGTCATTCTCCACAGTGCTGTCCAGCAAGTCTTTCTAAAATGAAAGTCTAATCAAGTCACTTTCTATTTCTTATAGCTGTGTTTCCCAATACAGTAGCCACTAGCCATATATAGGTATTGAGCACTTGAAATGTAGTTAGTCTAAGTGAAATGTGCTAAAATAAAAACACGCTGGGTTTCTGAGACTTAATCTGATAAAAAGACTTTAAAAAATAAATATTTTTGTATATATTGAGTTAAACATTTACTTAATATATGAAAATTGATTTCATCTGTTTTTATTTTTTTTTAAATATGACTCCTAGGAAGTATAAAGTTATTTACGCAGCTCGTGGTTTTGGCCTACATTATCTATCTATTGAGAGTGTTGAGCATTATAGAATAATGCTCAAACCCATATCACAGAATTATGATCTTTTATCATTTGGTCACCATATGCCTCCTCCATTTTGTCTTCTGTTAGCTTCATGCAAAGAGGGCTGGTCTTGGTGTCACACTGACATGGGCTCATACCTGGGCCCCTCCACATGCTAGCTGTGTGATCTGGAACAAGATGCTTAAACTCTAAGTTTCAGTATCCTCAGATGAAAAACAGAGATGATACCTATATCAATGTGTAGTTGGATTAAAAGATACAACAAATGTGAAGTGCTTACTGCCTAAAACTTAATTCTCCCAGGTACATTCTAGCCATGCCAAACTACTTTCAGTTCCTCTTTTCTTTGTACTTTAGAGAGAAGGTGATGGTGCAGATGTGTCTGCAGCTTTAATATTCCTAAATGTTTATAATCCCCCTTCCCTGGTTAGTCACTGGGGATGACTAACCACTTCCCTTTGATCTGTCCTGTTTTTACCAAATTTTGGACCTGAGAACCTCTCTACTCCCTTTGTTTTTATTTAATATCATGTCCTAGAGAATTCATTTTAAAAGAACAAATGATTCATGGTGAGTGCTGTGAAGTTTGTAAACGTGGAGATTCACAGACCTGTACCCCTGGGGGGAAAAAAATATATATATGTTTATAAAAAATAAAATTATAAAAAAAAAAGTTACACCACAAAAAAAAAAAGAACAAATGATTGATATAACATTGTAAAAAATCTCAAGTCAAATAAAGGGCATAATCAAAAAAGGTTTTAGCTTGTTCTTGCCCTGTAAAAGAATATTTGTGGGTGTGTTGTGATATGATACCCCATAGTTGTTCTTTAAATAAAGTAGGATTTAAATTAAACTTCAGAATAACATCAGAAACAGTTTTTTTCTCCCTCACTCCTGCCTTCTTCTTCTCTTAAGCCTTCTGCTTACAAATGTCCTCTACCCCAGGCCCACACATTTAGCAACCACTCAAATTAACCACTTAGTTAGGGTACTTTTATCATCAGCTAAACCAGATAGGAAGATGGGTCTCAGCTCTCTGTGGATTATCCACAGTATAGTAGCTTTTCTGACAATAAATACCTTGAGACAAATGTTTCTAACAAATCTTTAAAGTGTTTTTGATGGCCAGAATTGTCAAAGATAAAGAGTAGGATAAAATGTTTTAAATGCATTTGCATTAGGAATTTCCATGTACATCTTTTGAATACTCTGCTCATGGAATCTTAACAGTTCTTTCCCATAGGAAAAATTTAGAAACACAACAGCATTCTAAAAGGGATGATGAAAAAAAAATTTTTTTTTTAAAAAGTGATGATGAGACTCTGGTTAATGTCTCTCAAATGTAAAATGCACCCTTTCAAATGGTGTGGTCACCTTTTCCTTCTACAATGTCAGCATCTTGAAATTGGTAAAGGATATGGATTAGGTAGGAATTGAATGCAAATGTGTTTTTGCAAATAGTGTCTTTTGAGATAATCACAGATGATGGTTGAATGCTGAAGGTATTAATACAGTCAGTATTTAACCTTGTATAACTCTGCTTCATCAAATCACACCCTGCACATTGATTGCATTAAGCCAGGTCATTGGTTTCTTGCCTAGGAATATCTTAGAAGAATCTTAACAGGAAGGCCCAGTAGCTGATCAGCTACTATTTATTTGCATACTGAGTGTGTCATCAATAATACAAAAGACAAGGTCCTTAAGTTGAAAGAACAGTGGGATTGGCATGAATTTTGCTTAATGGTGCATAATAAGCAAAGTAGTCTGTGGTGCCAGAAAGTGACAGGATCCATTATGTTTAAACAGATATATGTCTTTAATTTAGGGATATTATGTAAATCTGACAGGACCTTTCCCCTTTATTTTACTGTAGTTTAATTGCTCTAAGATTAATTCTGATTTCTCCCTCCCTCCAGAGGGTGATGAGACTGGTGTGATGGATAATCTTCTAGAAGCCCTACAATCAGGTGCAGCATTCCGAGACCGCAGAAAGCGAATTCCAAGGAATCCAGGTAAAACTCCTTCTGGTTTACATGGTATTATAAAATGTGAATGTTCCAGTTCACATGGTATTATAAAATGTGAATGTTCATAGCCAACTACTACCCCCCAAAAACCTTCCTCATGAATTTTTTTCAGTAGTCGATCTCAGTTCACGTATTAAGAAGTCTCAACAGGCTTCTATGTCTATGTGAACACAAGTTTTACCTTGGTAAACATATCTTCAAATAACTGTGGACTCTGCAAAAAAATTTCAGAAACAAGTACTCCTGCTGCGTTTAATATTAAATATTTTAATTGTTGTTTTATGTGCATGTGGTTTGGGTGGAACATGTTTTAAAACCATAAAATGTAATTAAATCATTAAAGGTAATTGGCCCTAGGGATGTCACTTTAGCTATTTACAGGTAAGGAAACTGAAATAATGCTTCTTTCTAGAAGTCATTTTGGCTTTGTAGTACAATCCATATCCCATTCTCCGGATTACTAAAGAGAGGAAAGGCACAGTGGTATTAGAAAATGGTCTGTCTTTTCTCTTCATACCCTATGGCTGAGGTAAATAATAGTTCCTCTCAGAATAATCCAGGTAGGTGAGCTATCCATATCCTTTAAGGAAATTTCTGTATTTTTAGTTTATCTCTTCTACAAAGGAGGAACAAATTAAGTATATGGATTTTAAAAACCCTCTTCATAGGCTGTGGAGCCATATGGAGGAGTAAATGAAAAAGGGAAAATTAGTAGTAAATATGTAAATTCTTCTTAATTTAGATTAATAAGATTTACCTTGACTAGCCTACAATTCAAAAAATATTCTGTATTTGGACTGGAAACTAACATATATCATCAGGATAGAATGTGGTGGCTCTTAAAACGGTTGTACTCCAACAAACCAGTGAAAGAAATGGAGCCCAGTAAAGTTGTCCAGGAAAGCTTTTGACAGCGGTGAAACTCATGGCAGAGGACAATGTAAGTTATATTCATCTTTTTTACATTTGGGTGAATTTTGGTGGATATGAAGACATTGGAGATGGCCTACAAAAAGAATGGAAGACTGGAAGAAAGTAAAGTAAAATTTCTGTATATTCATATTAATTTTTAAGGTAGTGCTGCATAGCAGAATATTAGGAGCACTGCTAATTTGTAACTATGAAGCAGCCATCTCATCTACCCTCAGTCTTTATCTGTAAAACAAGAATGTTTTACCGTGCTATCAGAGACCCCTTCCACCTCCTGTGAAAAATAGAAACCTTCACTGTTCTTTCTTGAACTATCAGAGTATTAACAGTGAAAAGCAAACTGAAATAATTTTTCTGTCAATTCAGTTCTCTGTTAAGCAGCTGATAAGTATAAGTATGTTATTCTGTGCCATAAAAGAACTGCCATCATCTTTCTAGGAGTTTATTTTTAAAATACATTTGCTAAGGCCCATGTCTGATTAGACTCATAACTCATACTGCCTCTAGAATGGTTGTACTGAGAAAGAGAGAAATCATCTAATGGGGTTTCTGTTAGTTTGGTACTCAAGGGAATATAGTGTCATCAACTGTGAAACACCAAGAGTAGATTCACAAACTACATGATTTTATAGTACTGATCCCAAGTAATCTAAATTGGGACCTCCTTTGGTTTGCAGCTGGAGTACCTCCATGAATGCACAGGGTCAAAAATATCAGCCCATGTAGTTCTGGCAGTCATTCCAAGTGACAGCGACCAATGCAAATGCCCAGCGGTATAATCTTGAGCATCAAAGTTCAAGCGAGGGAGAGGAGAAGCAGGCATAGAGTTGAGAAGTCTGCCAAAAACCCTCCTGTTTGCTTGCCTCTTTCTAAAAGCAATAGAACTGGGGATTTTCCCATATTTCTTCCTTATTTCTGACTTTCCTAACTAGATCATCTTTTTCTGCAGGCCTCTTTTTGTTTTCACTTTCCTAGGTATTTGGTTCTTCTTTAATGCCCCATGGACTTTATATTTTTATACTTTCCCTTTTCAACACCAGCATCCTTGCTCCTTTCCAATAACGTCCACTTCTACATGATGATAGAAGCAGAAAAATCAAATTATAAAGAAGACTATTTTTATCAAGTAATGTAAAGTAAGAGTTAATAGCCGAAAAAAATCTGAAATGCAGTGAGCCACAAACAGCAAAGATGTACTGCTCTGCTTGCCATCTCCATTATTATCACCTGCAGATGGAAATTATGGTATATAAAATATAGAGCTCTACAATTGTGCTTTTAATTGCAGTGTTTTCAATTCCATGTTTAAACAAAGTGAGGTGATTATTTATATATTCTTCATTAGAAAATAAAAATGTTAAAAAAAATAAAAGAAAAATGTTAGTAAATAGTATGATTAGTTGCCTAAATTATAAAACTTTCACACTGAGTCTATATCCCCTCCCCAGGATCTACCAAATAAGGCAAATCAGAGTTCCCAAATACTGTCTGTAGCCCAAAAACTGAGAATGTTGTTTCAGCTAAGGCCTCCAAAAGGCATTTCAAGGGAGACTATTATATAAGGAGAGCTATTGAAAAATATATTGATAACTAGTATAGCACAAGCTTCAACCAGTCAGAATGTACACAGGCAATAAGTAGCCACTATGGTGGTACTAATACAAACTGGCTCGATATCAACCCAGATTACAAGCTTTGTTAATACCAAACTCAGAGATTAGGAAATGAGCCCCTAAACATTCATTAATTTATTGTACATCTGTTCCGTGAAAGGCAGTATGCCACATGAAGGAAAAATGCGGTAATAATTACGATTTTTTAGTTATAAGACCCTTGTGTCTTGTGGGAAAGATAAACAGACAGAAAGATTACAGAATAAGGCAGAAAATAATAGCTATTATACAAAAGCTATTAATAATATACTTTGTGAGCTCAGAGGAAGGAAATATCATGTTTTATTGGGTATGTCAGAAAAAGAATCATTGAAGAAAAGGTTTTGAAGGATGAGTATGGATTTCAGCAGTTGGAATTGGAAGTAGGGATAGTGGGTAAATGGAATCTCATTAAGAAAAATACAGAAGTAAGAAAGTGTGAAGCATTTTGGGAGCATGGCCAGTAGTCCACCTAGTAAGAAAATAAGCTATATAAAGTGTAGAAGTATGGAGATAATTCTGGAAAAGTAGGTGATGAGCACTGGGTCTTATATGCAACTGATGAATCACTAAATTCTACCCCTGAAACTAATAATACACTATATGTTAACTAAACTGAATGTAAGGGCGCCTGGGTGGCTCAGTAGATTAAGGATCTGCCTTCAGCTCAGGTCATGATCCCAGCCCTTGGATGGAGTCCCACATCGGGCTCCTTGCTCAGGCGGGAGCCTGCTTCTCCTTCTCCCTCTGCCTGCCACTCCCATTGCTTGTGCTCTCTGTCTCTCTCTGTCAAGTAAATAAATAAAATCTTTAAAAAACTAAAAAAATAAACTGAATTTAAATATTCTTTTTTAAAAGTAGGTTGGTGCCACATCCTAAGAGTGCTTAAATAAGAGACTAAGGTGTTAATGTATAACTCTTTAGGCCACAGGGATATATTGAAGGTTTTTAAGCAATGGAGAAACATGATCAAAGCTATATATTAAGACATTTAATCTATGGAATGTGAGTGATGAATTAGGATTCTACTGTCATATTCTGAGTCAAAGGAGATAATTTAGATGAAGAGGAAGAGGAGTAGCCAGGAGTCAAAGATAATCCTAGGGTTTTGAATTTGATTAGGTAGAAGGACAGTTGGATTATGACAGAAAATAATTAAGATCTGGAAAAGGAGTGGTGATGGAAGATTAAGTAAGTTTTTTTTTTAAGATTTTATTTATTTATTTGACAGAGATCACAAGTAGGCAAAGAGGCAGACAGAAAGAAAGGAAGGGAAGCAGGCTCCCCGCTGAGCAGAGAGCCCGATGCAGGGCTCGATCCCAGGACCCTGGGATCATGACCCGAGCCAAAGGCAGAGGCTTTAACCCACGGAGCCACCCAGGCGCCCCAAGATTAAGTAAATTTTGAGAAAGTGCAACTGAAAGTGAGAGCAGAGCATTGAGGTCCAGAGGTCTAAAAGTTTCTTGAAAGTATAGGTGTAGATTTCGTCACAAGATGGTTGAGTTTGTGAGATTTCTGGTTGTAATATGGAAATGGAAGGGATTATTAAAGTGATTATTCAGATAAAAGAGATCCAAAAACAGAACTTTGAAAATGCCTTCACTTAGGGCCTAAAAGTAAAACTAGCAAAGAAGATAGACAAGGAATAGTTGGGCAGGCGGGAGGAGAATCAAAACATTGTTCTAGGGGTGCCTGGGTGGCTCAGTGGGTTAAGCCTCTGCCTTCAGCTCAGGTCATGATCCCAGGGTCCTGGGATTGAGCCCCACATAGGGCTCTCTGCTCAGCAGGGAGCCTGCTTCCCCCGCTCTCTCTGCCTGCCTCTCCACCTACTTGTGATCTCTCTCTCTGTCAAATAAATAAATAAAATCTTTAAAAAAAAACACAAAACATTGTTCTAGGAGCAAAGAAAGAGGGAAGTATTAAGAAGGCAGAAAAGGTGGGCATTTTCAACAAGGACATATGCTGTGGTAGGATCAAAAAGGATAAAAACCAATGATTTGCCATTTGGGAGTTTTCTATCAACTTTTTTTTTTTAAAGATTTTATTTATTCATTTGACAGACAGAGATCACAAGTAGGCAGAGAGGCAGGCAGAGAGAGAGGAAGGGAAGCAGGCTCCCTGCTGAGCAGAGAGCCAGATGTGGGGCTCCATTGCAGGACCCTGAGATCATGACCTGAGCAGAGGCTTAACCCACTGAGCACCCAGGCACCCCCGTCTATCAACTTTTTAAGAGCATCTTTTCAATATTTGGATAGAACTGGGAGCCAGAATGCAGGAACTAAGCAGTGAGTAGGTTGTCAGGATGCAGGAATTGATAGTATTCATTCAGCAACTGAACAATTTTATTGACTGCTTCCTGGGTGTCATGTACTGGTTTAGGTACTGAGGATGTACCACCAATCAGGACATTTGTTCCAAGGGGCTCACATTTTGGGTTTACCTTTTGGGATGGGAAAACATGAATGTAAGCCATGATAAAATTGTAATGTGATTTTATATGTGTCATAATGAGATAGGAAACATGTACTTGTGCAGCGCAGGAGTTTGAGTAACTTTCCTCATCCCTTCACCTTTCACTTATTAATCCCTAGAATACGGACTATGGTTTCTTAGAGTTTGGTGAGTGAAAGGAACATCTCATTTTTCCTTAATAACCTAGTATGAGTCTACCACCTATGAGTTTTGCTGAATCTTTCTGGACCTTCTTTGTGACAGCCTTTGTTAGCTCTCAAGGTAATAAGTTCCATATGTTACAATCTGCTTTGGAAAGAAATACACATAATTACTCCTGACTTTACCATTATAGATCAAAGGTAATCTTTGGAAGAAAAAGAAACACGTGGAATAAAACTTAGCAGAAGCAAAAACCACACTTAAAATATAAATATACAATGCCACATCTGTTTCATTACTGAATATCATAGATACTTAGAACTTGCTTTTCCTCTCCCAACCAACTTGACTTCTTCATTCTTTGCCCACTACAAGTAAATATAAACAGTCTTCTTAGCAACAGATATCTAACTTAGCTATTTTGGCTATTACTAGATTTTGGCATATAGTTGCAGACATTTTTAAAAATGTACAGGAGAAGCATTACAAAGAAATGAAACCAGGAAACAGAATAAATGTAATTTGGTTGTAGAACTACATGGGGCAACCAAGAAAACTAAATTTGAAAAAAACAGAAAAGACTCCAGGGGCAGAAAATTGTAGTTTTATGGAACAGCAAGATAACAATATAAATGAGAAACTCTGTAGTCCTAAATATCCACAATAACCAAACTATAGAAAGAGCTGAGTTGTCCATGGACAGATGAATGGATAAAGAAGATGTGGTTCATATATACAATGGAATATTACTGAGCCATTAGAAAGAATGAATACCTAGCATTTACATAGACATGGATGGAACTGGAGGATTCTGAGTGAAATAAGTCCATCAGAGAAAGACAATCATCGTATGGTTTCACTCATATGTGGAATATAAGAAAGAGCACAGAGGATCATAGGGGAAGGGAGGGAAAACTGAATGGGAAGTCATCAAAGAGGGAGATAAACCATAAGAGACTCTTAACTACAGGAAATAAACTGAGGGTTGTTGGAGGAGATGTGGGGTGGGTTGGAGTAACTGGGTGATGGGCATTAAGGAGGGCATGTGATGAGATGAGCACTGAGTGTTACATACAACTGATGATTTCTTGAACTCTACATCTAAAACTAATGAGGTACTATATGTTGGCTAATTGAATTTAAATTTAAAAAATGAGGGGTGCCTGGGTGGCTCCGTGGGTTAAAGCCTTTGCCTTCAGCTCAGATCATGATCCCAAGGTCCTGGGATCGAGCCCAATATCTGGCTCTCTGTTCAGCAGGGAGCCTGCTTCCCTTCCTCTCTCTCTGCCTGCCTCTCTGCCTACTTGTCATCTCTGTCTGTCAAATAAATAAATAAAATCTTTAAAAAAAGTTAATTTAAAAAATGAGGTACTATATGTTGGCTAATTTAAATTTAAAAAATGAGAAGTTCTAATTTACCATATGAGAACAGATGGGGCAAGAAACAGTGATCAAAATATGAAGGGAGAGGAACTAAACTCTAAGTATTAGGGAAAATATCTTTACAACACCCAAAACCCATGCTTTCCTAGGCCTCTCTACCTCACATAAATAACAAAATCCCAGTTTTCCTGGTTCTTTTCTCCATGTACACATTCAGGAACTCAAATGCCTATAAGGGATCTCTGAAAGTTCTGGAAGATCTCAGGGGGCATTTCACAAACACAATCACCTACCACTGTTCTTGTACATAATACCATGTATTTCCATGCCTGCTGTTTGCTATAGCAATGGGCACTCTCATGCCTTCATGATACAAGAGTTTGACAATTGTCGGTGGTAAAGTGCGGGGAAACACCTCCCTCTTTCTTAGTATGGCACTTCACCAATGTATCAAGCAGCACTACTTATTCCTCAAAGTCTTACATTTTCAGAGAAACAGCTTTCAGTTTTAAGTTATAGCCTTCTTGTTCTCTGTAGCATTTGGTCCCATATAGTGAGGCCCAAAGACAAGCCCACAAGAGATCCCATGTAGCATTCAGTATCGTCCTCATCTTTTGATGACCAAGTTCTGTTGGAGTTTTGTGTTTGTTTGTTATTCTTACTAGGTCAAGCTGTCATTCAGCCAAGATGCTTACTTCTTTCTCCCTTAGGATGAGTTCGTTCCCATGAGGTTCCCCAGTCTTCTATTTTGTGTTAGATTCTTGGACTAGCAAACTAAACCATATTTTGTCTACAGTAGAGTTATTATATTGTAATGTACACTTGAAATCTAGTAAAATATGACATAATGCAAGCAAATGAACAAAATTATGGTATTCACCCAAATGACATTTATTGATCAAATACTAGGGGCCAAGCAAGAGTGCTAGGGCCCTGGAGTGTAAACATGGATAAAGCAAGGGTGCTAACTTTAAGTATCCACAGCTTCGTGGGGAAGGCAGATATATACACAATATAAATGCGGTGATATATCTGTGTAGAAAATGATGAAAGAACTAGCTGCCTAGAGAATTTGAGAAATTTTTCGTAGTGAAAGTGGCATTTGAGTTGTGTTTTGAGTTATGTTTTGATGAACCGTAGTTTACTTAGAGGATACTTAGAGGAGAACAGGAGGAATAAACATGTCAGTTAAAGGGAATGGTAAATACATGTAATGGAAGTAGGGAAGGGTACAGTGGCAATAATGTAAAGTTTGTCACAACAAAGAGCCAGCGGAGGTTGTTTTTTATTTAAATAAATTATTTTTTTTATTTTTTATAAACACATAATATATTTTTATCCCCAGGGGTACAGGTCTGTGAATCGCGAGGTTTACACACTTCACAGCACTCACCATAGCACATGCCCTTCCCAGTGTCCATAACCCCACCCCCCTTCTCCCAACCCCCTTCCCCCCAGCAACCTTCAGTTTGTTTTGTGAGATTAAGAGTCGCTTATGATTTGTCTCCCTCCAAATCCCATCTTGTTTCATTTATACTTCTCCTAACCCCTTAACCCCTCCATGTTGCATCTCCACTTCCTCATATCAGGGAGATCATATGATAGTTGTCTTTCTCCGATTGACTTATTTCGCTAAGCATGATACACTCTAGTTCCATCCACATTGTTGCAAATGGCAAGATTTCATTTCTTTTGATGGCTGCATAGTAATCCATTGTGTATATGTACCACATCTTCTTTATCCATTCATCTGTTGATGGACATCTAGGTTCTTCCCATAGTTTGGCTATTGTGGACATTGCTGCTATAAACATTCGGGTGCACGTGCCCCTTTGGATCACTACGTTTGTATCTTTCGGGTAAATAACCAGTAGTGAAATTGCTGGGTCTTAGGGTAGCTCTATTTTCAACATTTTGAGGAACCTCCATGCTGTTTTCCAGAATGGTTGCACCAGCTTGCAATCCCACCAACAGTGTAGGAGGGTTCCCCTTTCTCCGCATCCTCGCCAGCATCTGTCATTTCCTGACTTGTAAATTTTAGCCATTCTGACTGGTGTGAGGTGGTATCTCATTGTGGTTTTGACTTGTATTTCCCTGATGCCGAGTGATATGGAGCACTTTTTCACGTGTTTGTTGGCCATCTGGGTGTCTTCTTTGCAGAAATGTCTGTTCACGTCTTCTGCCCATTTCTTGATTGGATTACTTGTTCTTTGGGTTTTGAGTTTGCTAAGTTCTTTATAGATTTTGGACACTAGCCCTTTATCTGATAGGTCGTTTGCAAATATCTTCTCCCATTCTGTCAGTTGTCTTTTGGTTTTGTTAACTGTTTCCTTTGCTGTGCAAAAGCTTTTGATCTTGATGAAATCCCAATAGTTCATTTTTGCCCTTGCTGCAGCTGAGGGCAAAGAGGTTGCTGCCTGTGTTCTCCTCAAGGATTTGGAAGGATTCCTTCATCACATTGAGGTCCTTCATCCATTTTGAGTCTATTTTCATGTGTGGTGTAAGGAAGTGGTCCAATTTCATTTTTCTGCATGTGGCTGTCCAATTTTCCCAACACCATTTATTGAAGAGGCTGTCTTTTTTCCATTGGACATTCTTTCCTGCTTTGTCGAAGATTAGTTGACCATAGAGTTGAGGGTCTATTTCTGGGCTCTCTATTCTGTTCCATTGATCTATGTGTCTGTTTTTGTGCCAGTACCATGCTGTCTTGATGATGACAGCTTTGTAATAGAGCTTGAAGTCTGGAATTGTGATGCCACCAACTTTGGCTTTATTTTTCAATATTCCTCTGGCTATTTGAGGTCTTCTGGTTCCATATAAATTTTAGGATTATTTGTTCCAGTTCCTTGAAAAAAATGGATAGGATTTTGATAGGGATTGCATTAAATGTGTAGATTGTTTAGACATTTTCACAATATTTGTTCTTCTGATCAGTGAGCTGGAATATTTTTCCATTTCTTTGTTTCTTCCTCAATTTCTTTCATGAGTACTTTGTAGTTTTCTGAGTATAGATTCTTTGCCTCTTTGTTTAGGTTTATTCCTAGGTATCTTATGGTTTTGGGTGCAATTGTCAATGGGATTGACTCCTTAATTTCTCTTTCTTCTGTCTTGTTGGTGTAAAGAAATGTAACTGATTTCTGTGTATTGATTTTATATCCTGATACTTTACTGAATTCCTATACAAGTTCTAGCAGTTTTGGAGTAGAGTCTTTTGGGTTTTCCACATATAGTATCATATCATCTGTGAAGAGTTATAGTTTGACTTCTTCTTTGCCGATTTGGATGCCTTTAATTTCCTTTTGTTGTCTGATTGCTGAGGCTAGGACTTCTAGTACTATGTTGAATAGCAGTGGTGATAACGGACATCCCTGCCATGTTCCTGACCTTAGCGGAAAAGCTTTCAGTTTTTCTCCATTGAGAATGATATTTGCGATGGGTTTTTCATAGATGGCTTTGATGATATTGAGGTATGTGCCCTCTATCCCTACACTTTGAAGAGTTTTGATCAGGAAGGGATGATGCACTTTGTCAAATGCTTTTTCCACATCTATGGAGAGTATCATATGGTTCTTGTTCTTTCTTTTATTAATATGTTGTATCACATTGATTGATTTGCAGATGTTGAACCAACCTTGCAGCCGTGGTATAAACCCCATTTGGTCGTGGTGAATAATCCTTTTAATGTACTGTTGGATCCTATTGGCTAGTATTTTGGTGAGAATTTTCGCATTTCTGTTCATCAAGCATTTTGGTCTGTAGTTCTCTTTTCTGATGGGATCCTTGTCTGGTTTTGGGATCAAGGTGATGCTGGCCTCATAAAATGAGTTTGGAAGTTTTCCTTCCATTTCTATTTTTTGTAACAGTTTCAGGAGAATAGGAATTAGTTCTTCTTTAAATGTTTGGTAGAATTCCCCCGGGAAGCCATCTGGCCCTGGGCTTTTGTTTGTTTGGAGATTTTTGATGACTGTTTCAATCTCCTTACTGGATATGGGTCTGTTCAGGCTTTCCATTTCTTCCTGGCTCAGTTGTGGTAGTTTATATGTCTCTAGGAATGCATCCATTTCTTCCAGATTGTCGAATTTGTTGGCATAGAGTTGCTCATAATATGTTCTTATAATTGTCTGTATTTCTTTGGTGTTTGTTGTGATCTCTCCTCTTTCATTCATGATTTTATTTATTTGGGTCCTTTCTCTTTTCTTTTGGATAAGTCTGGCCAGGGGTTTATCAATCTTATTAATTCTTTCAAAGAACCAGCTCCTAGTTTCGTTGATTTGTTCTGTTGTTCTTTTGGTTTCTATTTCATTGATTTCTGCTCTGATCTTTATGATTTCTCTTCTCCTGCTGGGTTTAGGGTTTCTTTCTTGTTCTTTCTCCAGCTCCTTTAGGTGTAGGGTTAGGTTGTGTACCTGAGACCTTTCTTGTTTCTTGAGAAAGGCTTGTAACGCTATACATTTTCCTCACAGAACTGCCTTTGTTGTGTCCCACAGATTTTGAACCGTTGTATTTTCATTATCATTTGTTCTCATGAATTTTTTCAATTCTTCTTTAATTTCCTGGTTGACCCATTCATTCTTTAGAAGGATGCTGTTTAGTCTCTATGTATTTGGGTTCTTTCCAAATTTCCTCTTGTGATTGAGTTCTAGCTTCAGAGCATTGTGGTCTGAAAATATGCAGGGAATGATCCCAATCTTTTGATACCGGTTGAGACCTGATTTAGGACCAAGGATGTGATCTGTTCTGGAGAATGTTCCATGTGCACTAGAGAAGAATGTGTATTCTGTTGCTTTGGGATGAAATGTTCTGAATATATCTGTGATGTCCATCTGCTCCACTGAGTCATTTAAGGCCTTTATTTCCTTGTTGATCTTTTGCTTGGATGATCTGTCCATTTCAGTGAGGGAAGTGTTAAAGTCCCCTACTATTATTGTATCATTGTTGATGTGTTTCTTTGATTTTGTTATTAATTGGTTTATGTAGTTGGCTGCTCCCATGTTACGGGCATAGATACTTAAAATTGTTAGATCTTCTTGTTGGACAGATCCTTTGAGTATGATATAGTGTCCTTCCTCATCTCTTATTATAGTCTTTGGCTTAAAATCTAATTGATCTGATATAAGGATTGCCACCCCTGCTTTCTTCTGATGTCCATTAGCATGGTAAAATTTTTTCCATCCCCTCACTTTAAATCTGGAGGTGTCTTTGAGTTTAAAATGAGTTTCTTGTTGGCAACATATAGATGGGTTTTGTTTTTTTATCCATTCTGATACCCTTTGTCTTTTGATTGAGGCATTTAGCCCATTAACATTCAGGGTAACTAATGAGCGATAAGAATTTAGTGCCATTGTATTGCTTGTAAGGTGACTGTTACTGTATATTGTCTCTGTTCCTTTCTGATCTACTACTTTTAGGGTCTCTCTTTGCTTAGAGGACCCCTTTCAATATTTCCTGTAGAGCTGGTTTGGTGTTTGCAAATTCTTTTAGTTTTTGTTTGTCCTGGAAGCTTTTAATCTCCCCTTCTATTTTCAATGATAGCCTAGCTGGATATAGTATTCTTGGCTGCATGTTTTTTTCTTTTAGTGCTCTGAATATATCATGCCAGCTCTTTCTGGCCTGCCAGGGTCTGTGGATAAGTCTGCTGCCAATCTAATGTTTTTACCCTTGTATGTTACAGACTTCTTTTCCCTGGCTGCTTTCAGGATTTTCTCTTTGTCACTAAGACTTGTAAATTTTACTGTTAGGTGACGGGGTGTGGACCTATTCTCATTGATTTTGAGGGGGTTCTCTGCACCTCCTGGATTTTGATTCTTGTTCCCTTTGCCATATTAGGGAAATTCTCTCCAATAATTCTCTCCAATATACCTACTACTCCCCTCTCTCTTTCTTCTTCTTCAGGAATCCCAATTATTCTAATGTTGTTTCGTCTTATGGTGTCACTTATCTCTCAAATTCTTCCCTCGTGGTCCAGTAGCTGTTTTTCCCTCTTTTGCTCAGCTTCTTTACTCTCTGTTATTTGGTCTTCTGTATCACTAATTCTTTCTTCTGCCTCATTTATCCTAGCAGTGAGAGCCTCCATTTTTGATTGCACCTCATTAATAGCTTTTTTGATTTCAACTTGGTTAGATTTTAGTTCTTTTATATCTCAAGAAAGGGCTTTTTATATCTCCCGAGAGGGTTTCTCTAATATCTTCCATGCCTTTTTCGAGCCCGGCTAGAACCTTGAGAATTGTCATTCAGAACTCTAGACCTGACATATTACCAGTGTCTATATTGATCAGGTCCCTAGCCTTCGGTACTGCCTCTTGTTCTTTTTTTCGTGGTGAATTTTTCCGCCTTGTCATTTTGTCCAGATAAGAGTATATGAAGGAGCAAGTAAAATACTAAAAGGGTGGCAAATACCCCAGGAAAATATGATTTAACCAAATCAGAAGAGATCCCAAATGGGGGGGGGGGGGGGAAGGGGATAAAAAGAGGTTCAGAAAAAAAAAGAAACAATTAAAAAAAGAAAACGAATAAAGAAAAAATATAAAAAAAGAAAGAGAAAAATATATATGTATATTAGATAAACTAGTTAAAAAACGTTAAAAAAGAAAAGGGTAAAAGTTAAAAAAAATTTAGAAGAAGAAAAAAAAATTGAAAAAGAAAAAGAAATTTAAATTAACTGCAAGACTAAGGAATCATGGGGAGAAAGCCATGAGTTCCTTGCTTTGCTTTCTCTTCCTCTGGAATTCCGTTGCTCTCCTTGGTATTGAAATTGCACTCCTTGGTAGGTGAACTTGGTTCTGGCTGGATTTCTCGTTGATCTTCTGCGGGAGGGGCCTGTTGTAGTGATTCTCAAGTGTTTTTGCCCCAGGCGGAATTGCACCGCCCTTACCAGTGGCCGGGTTGAGTAATCTGCTCTGGTTTGCTTTCGGGAGCTTTTGTTCCCTGAATGCCTCAGGTTTGCTTTCGGGAGCTTTTGTTCCATGAATGCTTTCCGTAGAATTCCGGAGGTTGGGAATGAAAATGGCAGCCTCCCAGTCTCCGGCCCAGAGGAGCCGAGAGCTCAGGGCCCCACTCCTCAGTGTGCCCCCAGAGAATAGCGCCCAATTACTCCCATCTCCCTGGCCTCTGGCCGTGCTCTGAGCTCACCAAGCCTGCGACCGGTTCAAGGTAATCCCATGTTGAAAGCTCACTCCTCAGTTCTTTCTCTGTAGCCGGCTTCCCCGTTCTAATACCTGTAAGCTCTGCGACACTCAGACACCCCCGATCCTTCTGTGACCCCACGAGACCTGAGGCCACGCTGACCCCACATGGGCTTCACCCTGGTTTAGCCTCCGGAGCAATGTCCCTCAGCGGAACAGACTTTTAAAAGTCCTGATTTAGTGCTCTGTTGCTCCACCGCTTGCTGGGAGCCAGCCCCTCCCCCCGCAGTCTATTTTCCCGTCACTTTGGATTCACTTCTCCACCAGTCGTACCTTTCAGAAAGTGGTTGATTTTCTGTTTCTAGAATTGCTGTTCTTCTTCTCTTCGATCTCCCATTGGATTTGTAGGTGTTTGCAATCTTTAGATAAGCTATCTAGCTGATCTCCTGGTACCTGAAGTAGTCTCAGCCTGCTACTTCTCCGCCATCTTCACTCCTCCGGAGTATCCAGTAGAGGTTTTTAAGTAGAAAATTACATGACTACACACACACATAGGCAAAAGGGGTTGAGGCTGGAAATAACAGATTTGGGAGGCATCTGTATATATAGGGTTATAGAAACCTTGGGATTACCCAGAAAGAGTAGGTCCAGTTAGAGGTAAATAGGCCAAGAATAGAGTATTTGGGAATTACAGTATTTAAGAGGCAAATAGAGGAATCAGCAAAGGACACTGAGGGGAAAATGGTTAGAAAGGGAAGAAGAGAAGCAGGAAAAAGTAACACAGGGAAGACTGAGGGTGGGGAGAATTTCAGAATGGAGAAAGTAAGCAGGGTCGTATTCTGCAGGAAGTTAAGCAACTGAAAATAGACCAGTGGGTTTGTCAACTAGCAGGTGACAGTTGACCTTTTCCCAAGCAGTTTCAGTAGAACAGTGAAGTCAGGAGCAATGTTCTAATGGATTAAAAAATGAAGAATATCCTGTGTACCTTAAATGCTGGGGTTTAAAGGAAAGAAAAGTAAAGAGTGAAAAGATAAATTGTGTCTCTTCTACAGACTCTAACAGGAAACTCTAGACACTTACAAGGGTCTTGAATGGAGTTTCCAGTCATAAATTAATATGTCTAGTTTCACTTATAAATATGTGGCCCTTTCCCTCTTAATTCAGTTGTATTTATTTAGCATATACTGTATGACATAGTTAAATTACTTCAGCATGCCAGTGCTTTAGAAAGTTAACAAAGCACTTTCTCATCTATTGTGTGATATGATTCATAGTCCTCTAATGCAGAGAGAATAGTATCATAAGTTAAAATTACAGACATCTGTGGCCTCATACAGAGAGAATAGATTGGGTATTAAAGAAAGATACTCTTGAGTTAACTGGGAAGAAGCTGGGGGAGACATGGGGAAGGAGACAAAAAGGATGAGGCCTTCTTCAGAAAAGCTTTTTCAAAGGATGAGGCCTTCTTCAGAAAAGCTTTTTCAACTTTCAAATTAATTGGTTTTCAAGTGGTGAAAGTCAAGAATGGGTGGGTCATAATTTAAGTGTGATTTTCTTGAGATGAGGAAAGGAGGTGGTGAGGAAGTAGCAAATCAAAAATCCTTAGTGTTCTCAGTAATGTTAGTTAGCTTGGTTACCTCTTGGTGATAACTACAAGGTAAATACTAGGAATCTTGGAGAACTGATCAACATTCAAGTCACATCTAAAAATACAACAATGCGGGGGCACCTGTGTAGCTCAGTGGGTTAAAGCCTCTGCCTTCGGCTCAGGTCATGATCCCAGGGTACTGGGATCGAGCCCCACATCGGGCTCTCTGCTCAGCAGGGAGCCTGCTTCCCTTCCTCTCTCTCTGCCTCTCTGCCTGCCTGTGATCTCTGTCAAATAAATAAATAAAAATCTTAAAAAAATAAAAATACAACTATGGGTAAGATAATCCAGGGAAAATAGAGCAGGGAGCAAAAGACAGAAGAGCCCTGGAGAGAACAAACATTTGTGGCACTGGTTCTAACCCCTGGCTACACTGTGGACTCACTTTGAGAGACTTATAGCTACATCCAGTTCCTCTCTGAACCAATTAAATCCAATTCTGTAGAGTCAGGGCCTGAGCAGTAGTATGTTTTAAAAGTTATCAAGGCGATTTTAATGTGCCACAAAAGTCGAAAACCACTAATTATGGGACTAGCTTGGAAGCTGGAACACATGAAAAAGA
Source organism: Lontra canadensis (assembly GCF_010015895.1). Taxonomy (NCBI): domain Eukaryota; kingdom Metazoa; phylum Chordata; class Mammalia; order Carnivora; family Mustelidae; genus Lontra; species Lontra canadensis. The sequence continues at coordinate 5,035,119 of NW_022631071.1, read as the reverse complement.
GCAGGAAGAAGTTGGTTATGGAGCTGTGAGGAGAAAAAAAGCAATTGTGGTATTACTTTTTGAAGAGAAAGTGCCAAATAGCATCAGATGTAGCCAAGAGAACCAATAAAATAAGGATTTGAAAGGATCCATTGGATTTAACTATTGGGAATTCATTGGTAACTTTACAAAACTAGTTTTAGGAGTGTGGTTAGGGGGTTGAGGTGAGAAAGGATAGAAGCCAGATTGCATTGAGTTCTAGAATACTGTTAATTTTTAAAACTATTTAGTGTTGTCTTCTTTTTCATCACTATATATGAATTTTATGACGAAGCATATACCTATATTAGTTACATAATTTGGGGATTTTGTTTTCTCTTTATTTGTGAAAATTAAATTTTGCTTTTGGGACAGACATACATATGTATTGATTAAGAATATCTAAGTTTGCTTTAGGGAAGCTGGAAACAGAAAATTACTAAGTGGTCTACCTTTGATTATTCTTTGACAACTAGAGAACAAATTGAACACAGACCACTTGTGCTCTATTTATATGTAAAATCATTCTAAGCAAGCACTGATGATGTTCTCTATAGAAATTTCAATCACTGTTGCTTGTCTTTTCTCCTACACAGTATAATCAGCTCTACTGCACATTTCTTCATCGGTGATCTCTGCAGCCCAGTAGGAGATAAGGTCAATTTCAGTTGATTTTTTTTTAATGAGAATATGAATTTAGTAGGCTTCCTTTATATACTGGAGCGTGGGATAAGTTAGGATAAGTGATTGTTAGACAGCAATAAATTTTTCTTAGTAGTTCTAATTCCATGTCAAAAATTTGCAGACATGCTAATGTTAGTAGTTAAGCTCCCATAATCACCTGCTTATTTATAAACCCTCAATTTGGGAATACATGGTTGCTACCCTATATGTCTGGTGCATGAGACCACTGGAATATGAGCAGACATTGTGCATTTGTAACTACATTAACTGACAAGGTATTCATCAGACTGTAATAGTACCTTAAATTTTCTGGAAAACTAACTGCTTTCAAAGTGAAAAGGGAATAGTTGTTTTAATTGGTGGTTGTGATTATGAGCTCATTTCTCTCATATGGACTCAGGAGTACATTACTGTGTATTTTCCTAAACAGGGATAAGAATTTGTAAACTGTCCAGCTAAATTCCATCTGCTGCCCCAGTGGCCAAAAGCAGCTAGATTCACCTGGAAATGAATGTACTCTCTACCCATCTTTTAATTTTTGTGAAACCTTTGGACACATCTCTTTTGTGTATTATAATTTCAACCTAACTCCTGGTAGTTCTTTTCCTTGTGTTCATTAAAATGAGAAGAGTAGAAGGTAAAGGAAGAAAGGAAAAGAGCAGTGGGTATCTTAAGCTACTTAGTACTCTTCTGAGATTCTATTATTCATCGGTATTCATTGCATTTACAAAAACATGAGCTGCGAAACCTTGAACCTAATATAGTGTTTCACCTATTCCAGGAAACCTTGTAAGGTTATGCTCAGTGTCAACGTTCTTAAAAATATAGATGATATAAAGTGTTAAAATACTACAAGGATTATATCCGTGTTTCACTATTAAAAGATTATGATTTATTTTTAGTACCTAGCATATAACTCAGTATATTACATGCTCTTGATAACTGCTTGTTGGATACTTCACAGTTATAAAAAAAAATTGAATCTGCATTAGATCCTTTTCAGTATATTATACCTGAAGCTGTCTCTCAAGTTTGAAATTTAGGAGATGAAATAAATAGAAATTTCATTCTACAGCACTGTAAATGGAATTCCATTCATGCTAAGTTTATTTTATGGGAAAACTCAAATGTCCTAGGCACGTTACCTTCACATGACCTTTCTACTAGTAATGTTAGGCTTGACAAGTAAAGAAAAATTCTGAGTTTATATAAAAAACAAAATATAACTCTATGTCATTACTTTTATTCTTACATCCATCATGCTTGCATTTGCCTGCCACCTTTTTGTCATTCTCAACCCAAATCGCAATTTGTTATACTCCTAATGCTTAAAGGGCAAAATACCCAAGTACTACCAGAGAAAATACAAGAAAAAAACAGAGCCTTTTGTTCAAGTTTTACATATCTTCTCATCAGTCTTTGTAAATATGCTCTATAAGACGGGAGGTAGACAGAAGTTAGTGAATTTCTTTAGAATAAATGTAACTAATTAATTGCTTTTCCAGCTTTCTCACAGATTTACAGGTCTTCTCACAGAACAGGTCTTCTGAAGTTTAAGATTTTTTATCTAGTATGTATGCGTATTCTAAGGGATTGAACTGTTTGTTTGAGGAACCTCTAGAATCTAGGGTGATATTTTCCCTTTCCACCTAGGAAGGTTTTAGCTTGAGATTTCTCAGGGTTATTGGTCTATTCTATTGTTTGTCTGGCATAGATGTAGTATAGAGCAAGCAATACAGTACTCTGTGGGCAATGAGCAGGGTTTTTTTTTTTATTTCATACATTATTCAAAACTCTACAGTGATTTCAGAAAGTCAGTGTATATACCAGACACAAAGAAATGAAAAAACACAAAAACAAGGATATGATTTTCATACTGTTTGGAAAGTTTATACTATTGTATATGGATTTCATCTTTATTGAAACTTATAATGGCTAATATATTTTTAGCAGACTTATCACTATTAATCAAATGTGTGTATGTCTATCTTGTTAATAAACTGATTACCTTTAAATATTTGGAGCTAATCTATGAAGGGAAGTTTATATCAAGAAGGATAAGCAGTCTGACTTTGTGGATAATCAACTGCTTATTTTAGTCATATTTGTGACATCATTTCAGTTGTCTATATCAGTACTACTTAAGTGCCAGAAGTAATGAAAGATTTTTTTTTAGAGTTCTTTTTAAAGAAATTTTCTTTCTTTTTTATTAAAGATTTTATTTATTTATCAGATAGAGATCACAAGTAGGCAGAGAGGCAGGCAGAGAGAGAGAGGGAAGCAGGCTCCCTGCTGAGCAGAGAGCCCAATGTGGGGCTTGATCCCAGGATCCTGGGATCATGATCTGAGCCTAAGGCAGAGGCTTTAACCCACTGAGCCACCCAGGAGCCGATAAAGAAATTTTCTAATACGAAGTTTTCATTTTATGGTCCAAAATTAAATGAACTCTCATATACTTGTAGAGAACATTAAAACAAGTTTACTTAGTAGTCCTAAAAATCCACAGCATGAAGGCACCAAGAAGATGACCATCCTTTGTGAATGGGATAATGGTCCAATGCAGAAAATAAATTTAGAAATAAAATTACATCATAATGAGTTTCTAGGAAATTATTAGAGGATGTTTTCAATATTGAATTCAGGTAGAATTAGATTAGAAAAGACAAATACGTAGAAAAACAATATATCTTGCCATTTGAATTTTTTTTTTCAGTTGCCACAAATAGTATTGATTGCTTTGCATGGTTCATTTAGAACTTCCTAGCAGAGGAAAATGCAAAGCACTGAAAAAGGATTATGGTCAAGCTGAATGCTGTCCACACAGATTCTGTGCATTATAGATTATCCTTGTGCTTCCAATTTCTTTTTTTTTAAGATTTTATTTATTTATTTGACAGAGAGATAGAGAGCACAAGTAAGCAGAGCAGCAGGCAGAGGGAGAGAGAGAAGCAGACTCTCCATTAAGCAGGGAGCCCAATGTGGGGCTTGATCCCAGGACCCCGGAGCCATGGCCTGAGCCGAAGGCAGCTGCTTAACCAACTGAGCCACGCAGGCACCCCGTGCTTCCAATTTCTTAACTTCTTTCCTACGTATCATGTTTTGTGGTCCTGGGTCTTTTGTACACCACTTTCCTCACTTCCTTTCTGCTGCTTTAGAATTGTGTTTTATCTTTTTACCTCCCTTACAACATTGTTTCCCACTGCCATTGTCCCAATCTGATATTCCACATATTAGTCGTGAGGAAGAAAAACTGACAGAAAAAATGAGGAAATATAATTCTGTCAGAATTCTTTGAAGTCTGTCTTACTTAAGTCTCACCATTCTATCCCTTTTAGGAAAACAAACAAGACTGATAATACTTAATGAATAAATTCTTTCTTACATTACATAAAATTGTTCAGGTCTTGGTGTCAGGGAGGAGTCAATGAAGGATATTTCAAAGGGACAGAGAAAAGTTTCTGGATGGACTCTTGGTTCCCAGACTTTTTAGGATTATAGTGTCATCACTGCTGGAATTTATAAGTACTCCTGGTAGTGAGTAAAGCATGAAGCAGAAGATGAATCTTTTGTATACTCATAAAAATTATTTCATCAAGTAGTACAGACAGTTGTGAAATGACTGCGTGATTTTTGTGCTCTCAGAACGTACACACTCTGGAAAGAAAAAACATTAAAGGGGAAAATACCTTTTCATACAAGTTCCTCAGACCACAGTGGGCAGTTGATTACAGCCTGACAGTTATAAACGTATTCAATGAAAAGGAAAAAGTGGGATTTCAGTAAGTAGGGTAGTTTAGTAGTGTTAAGACTTTACAAAAATTTTTGCTCTCCACATACATTCAAATAATGTTTTAGATTTTACTCTAACAGGTCATAATGAAGTTCTGCACTAAGGAGAAATCTTAATAATTAGGTATGTAAAACAAAATATTTTTTAAAAGCACTTTTCTTATAAACTAATTGATATGTTAATTTTTCTCTAACATCTTGAAAACATGCAGCTCTGTTCGTTCATTTTTTTTTTTTTTAACTTGGAGGCTAACTTCAGTAAAAGTGAGACTCTGCAGTGTGTATACTTACCTGTTTTTCCAAATCAAAGCATGGCCCTTAGAAAGTAGCATCTTTTATCAATCATTTTTTATAAGATTTTATTTATTTGAGAGAGAGAGAGCACTAGTGCAAAGGAGGAGCAGAGAGAGGGGGAGAAGCAGACTCCCCACAGAGCAGGGAGCCCCTGCAGGGAGTCCCCTTGATCCCCCATGTGGGGCTTGATCCCAGGACTTTGGGATCATGACCCAAGCCTAAGGCAGATGCTTAACCAACTGAGCCACCCAGGTGCCCCATGATTTTTTTTAAAGATTTTATTTATTTATTTGACAGAGACACAGTGAGAGAGGGAACACAAGTAGGGGGAGTGGGAGAGGAAGAAGCAGGCTTCCCACCAAGCAAGGAGCCCGATTCGGGGCTCAACCCCAGGACCCTGCGACCATGACCTGAGCCAAAGGCAGATGCTTAACCACTCAGCCACCCAGGTGTCCTCAATCATGATTTTTAATCAAGTCATGTGAAAGCTCTTTTATTATGCATTAGACATGACTTTTTAAACTACTACTTCCATTCTTGACCATCAGATATATTTTGTTCTCCTAGTTGATTTGGCTATAAAAGTTAAATATGATAAAGTTGTCTTTAAAAATTGGAGGGGCGCCTGGGTGTCTCAGTCAATTAAGTGTGCCTTCAGCTGGGGTTATGATCCCAGGGTCCTGGGATCAAGCCCCAGGTTGGGCTTGGCAGGGAGCCAGTTTCTTCCTCTCCCTCTGCCTGCCTCTACCCCTGCTTGTGCTCTATCTCTGTCAAATAAATAAATAAACAAAACTTTAAAAATAATTAAATAAAACTTGGAAAAGAAGCTCAGTTTTGAAGTATGGCTTCCTTTGCCTTCTTTCCTGGGTTCTGTAACATGTGGAACTTGTCTTGGCATAGTTGAAGGTAAAAAGGGTAGTGGTTGTGTAGAATTCATCATAGAATTCTATTTCTTGTGTGTCCAAACCTGCTTTTGTACCAATTAGCTAAGACCTTTTATTCTAGCCTTAGGGCATGTGATTATTAGAGGGAACCATTTCTGAAATATTTTCTTTCTAATATTAGTTTAAGCAAATTTCCTTGCAGTGCTAACTCTTCTTTCATGTTTTTTTTTTTCCTCCATGTGCTGCTTCTTTCCACTAAGCTGCTAAATCTTTTGCAGAGGCATTAAAGGCAGTGTTTCTAGAAATGTGAATAGCTTGTGCCCTTTTCTGAGTGTCCTACTTCAGAAATATTGCAGCTGTAGTGGTATTATGTGCCTTCGTTTCTTCCCATTTCTCTCTGCAGGGAAGTTCCTGCTTTAAGGTAGACCCAAGCTCTTTTATTCTTGGGATTTTTCTCCTAAATGATATGAATGCTTCAGTCATGTTTTCTAAAGCACGTTGTTTCTTTGTTCACTTGTTCTACATTGGTTGACTCTACAGCTTGTAGGAGTAATGGGAAGTGGGCGAGAGTATAAATGAATAATTACAAATCTATCTTTTCTATTAGGAAAACAACCCAAAGCAAGGGCTGTATGAATATAGTCACAGTAACATGACTTTAGAGATGACACACAGTGCATTTGTTACCTGTGTATGTGATACAGGGAATATCTCTACAGGCCATAGATGTCAGAAATGTAGCTAAAATGAAAACAAGCCACTGGTACATTTTTCATGATACTTTGTCATAGGACTACATTGCTTCACATGAAAAGATCTTATTTGACTTGCATTTGTGGCAGAGAGTAAAAGGATTTAGCTGAGTTGTGTTGTTTAGCCTGCTCCCTCCAGTGTATTTCTTTTATGTAATTCTACCACTTTCCTTTTCCATCCACTTGTCATCTTACTTGTTTTCAATCTGAATGTCACGCTGTTTATGAAATGGTCACTGCTTTTGAAGTTCATTCTGTAGAGCTCTAAGTTTTACTGAGAAGAAAATAATTGTCACATATTTGCATGTCATCCTTGTGCAGGGACCATGCTAATTTTCTCTGTATCATTCCAGTTTTAGTATATGTGCTGCCAAAGTGAGCATGATAATTAAAAAAAAAAGGTTATTGAACAAATTAGTTAAATCCCATTCAAATAATAGAAGGCAAACTTGACTTATTCAACTTTGACATCTAATTTGAATCTTTTGTGCCTGCTGTCCTCCTGAAAGCTGCTACTACTTGTTAAATTTAAATAGGAGAGAACAAAATAGAGATAGTAGAATATTACTTCTTTTCACTAACTTTAAATTAATTTTAGATTACACAGAACTACATCTTCATTATTAAACAGAGAAATTCATTATATACTCCAAAGTGTTCTATTCTTCTAACTCCTTTAATAATGTCAGGATTCCGCAGCAGAAGAACAAGGAAACTAGTATTTTCTTAGGGTATAAATCTTTTTCTTCCTAAACCAACATAGTTAAGAATTCTTTTTTTTCATGTTTATGACTCTTCTCTGGCTAATTGAAACAGAATTCATATGAATAATTTATATTACTGACTATCTTGCCCCTTAAACATTCATGGAAGGAAAAATAAAGTTTTAAAAAAAAAGAAATAAGCCTGCTTTGAAAAGATTATATATCATTAACAGTTTTTGTCATTTATATTTTCCTAAATAAGCTAATTTTGAGATATATAAATGCATTAAGTTGGTGATGACTTATGCTAGCATTGGATATGCTTCATGGTTAGCACTGGTGCAAGCTGGTAATTAAAAACCTCAGATTTTTACTGCTATTTGTACTCAGCTGTGTCAGCTGTACAAATGATAAAATAATAATCAAGGGACTGATGGCTTAATATAATAGCTATTGTGCTTTAAATATCTTTTATGCTTTGATATGAACTGTCTCTCTTGCCTTGGTATCTACTTTTCAAAAATCTATTACCCATTCCTGATACTATTTAACTGGAGTTATTAGTCCTTTGACTGTTCTGCATGCTATTGACAGTATCTTTTAATTTGCTTAATTTTATGACATTTTCTATGTTAATTTTTTGACTTTGGGATTTTTAAATGCCAGATTTGTGCTTAAAATAGAAAACCCCTCCACTAATAAGATTTAGGCATATCACCTAAGTACTATACAGGTATCCCAGATGTAATAGGGGGAGATAAAGAAAGGATCCTAGATAATAAATTTGCCCTGCTTTCTCCACAAAGTTATTACTGCAAACTTTAAGTCTCAGCTTTTATTGATAATATAAATACGGGTTATGTAAGGAAAACTTATACCTATTTATAATAGCATTCAAATCTGGTTTTAGTAATTGCTTTAGGCCAGACCACTCCATAAACAGTCCCAAGGCAATTTGAAAATAGGTATTTGTTAAATAATCTTTTTTATTGTGTATGCATTTTATTTTATTACTTTTGTAATTAAAGTAATCAAATTCAATAGTATTTCCTGGTTAACTAGCAGGTAAACAACTTTGCACAATATGAATGTATTTTATCTTGTGAAACAATGGATGGTCATTCAAAAGGAAGATTGTTAGGAGAGGATAGGAGAAGGTAGTATTTTCCGTTGGTGATCAGGCTTTTAACAAAACAATTCCTACTATAATCCTAGAGAATTTCATCTGACTAAATCCCCACTCAAATGACAAGCATGGAATGAGGGCTATAGTCAGAGAAACAAAGGATGGGAGGATCTATATCTGAATGAGTGCCCCCGTGGTGCTCTTTAGAGGGACCCATTATGCCCTCCATTGGCACTTCTCACCATTGCTTGTGAAAATACTTGGCATTGAATGATGGTGTATGTCTTACATTGTACTTGCTAAAATTGCTTATGCAATTTCAGTTGGCTGTGGTATTTATCATGTTCTGTCCTCAGCATTATGTAGCATGGTTAAGCCTATAAAGCAGCTGCTTTTTGTATGTATGTATGCATATCAAGTGAATGTTCTGTATTGCGCAAATACCAGTTAAAGTTTCTAGAGTGCTGAGGCATCTAGATGAAGGATAGTAAGTCTTAGGCTTAAAAAACAGACTTTTGTGCTGTTCTTCAGGATCAAAATTGGTTATATATATATGGGTATATATATCTATCTATTGGTGAACAAAATAAATCTGTCTTCAGTGTTAATAGAAGTTGCACATGGGTATCAAGAAGTAAAAATCTTCTAAGATATTATAAAATCATGTTGTATAGCTCAGTTTTTACAATGGTTTGAATATGGGGGCATTTGTTTATGCCATGAATTAGTATATATACAGTGTTTAACCTACAATACCCTTAGAAATGGCTTTAGAAGTATAAACTTGGTTGGTTTTTTTTAAAGTAGGTAGAGGTCTGGAGGATGAATATTAATTATAAAAACCTCTGAAAATTAGACTTGGTAAAATGAGCTGTGTCATATAAAACAGCTCCTGATTTCATTGATCTGCTCTATTGTTTTTTTAAATTTCTGTATCATTTATTTCTGTCCCACTCTTTATTATTCCCTTCTTTATGCTGTCTTTAGGCTTCTTTTGTTTTTCTTTTCTAGCTCCTTTAGGTGTGAGGTTAGGTTATTTATTTGAAATTTTTCTTGAGATAGGCCTGTATTGCTATATACTGCTCTCTTAGGACTGCTTCTGTTGCTTCCAAAACATTTTGGACCATGTGTTTTCAATTTCAGTTTTTCCTGTGTATTCTTTTATTTTTCTGTGATTTTCTGGTTGACCTACCCATTGTTTAGTAGCATATTGTTTAACTTCCCTATATTCGTGGTCTTTCCGAATTTTTTCTTGTGCTTAACTTTTGGTTTCATAGCATTGTGGTCAGAAAAGGTGCATGGTATTATTTCAATCTCTTTGTATTTGTTGAGGGCTACTTGTGACTTAATATGTGATCTGTTCTGAATAATGTCCCATGTGCACTTGAAAAACCTGTGTATTCTGCTGTTTTAGGATGGAATGTTTTTAAAGTATCTGTTAATTCTGTCTGGTCAAGTGTGTTATTCAGAGCTAGTGTTTCCTTCTTTCTTTCCTGTTTTTAAGATTTATTTATTCATTTGAGAGAAACAGAGAGAGCAAGTGGGGGGAGGGACGGATTAAGAGAGAAATCATCTGCTAGTCATGGAGCCTGACTCAAGGCTTAATTTCACAACACTGAGATCACAACCTGAGCTGAAACCCAAGAGTCAGGTGCTTAATACCCTGCACCACCCAGCCCTCCCCCCTTGTTAATTATCTATTTAGATTATCTGTCCATTGATGTAAGTGGGGTGTTAAAGTCCCCTACTCTTCTATTATTATCAATGAGTTCCTTTATGTTTGTAATTATTTTATATATTGGGTGATCCCAGGCTGGGTGCATAAATAGTTATAATTGTTAGATCTTCTTGTTGGATTCTCCCCTATGATAATATAGTGCCCTTCATCTCTTTTTACAGTCTTTGTTTTCAGGTCTAGTTTATCTGATGTAAGTATTGCTATTTCAGCTTTCTTTTGACATCCATTTGTGTGCTAAATATTTCTCCAACCCTTCATCTTCAATCTGCAGGTGTCTTTGGGTCTAAAAAGAGTCTCTTGTAAGCAGCATGGAGATGGGTCTTTTTTTTTTTTTCCATTCTGACAGCCTATGCCTTTTGATTGGAATGTTTAGTCATTTACATTCAGAGTAATTATTGATAGATATATATTTATTGCCATTTTTTTTGTTTTGTCATTGTTTCTGGAGATTTTCTCTGATCCTTTCTAATCTTTGTCACATTTGGTCTCTACTTTGCACCCAAGGAGTCCCCTTCAATATTTCTTGGAGGGCTAGTTTAGTAGTCACAAACTCCTTTGGTTTTTGTTTGGGAGACTATCTGTCCTTCTAAATGACAGCCTTGCTGGGTAGAGTATTCTTGGCTGCATATTTTTCCCATTCAGCACTTTGAATAAATCATGCCACCCTCTCTGGCTTGCTAACTTTCTGTAAGGGTATCTGCAGTTAGCCTTATGGGTCTTCTCATATAAGTTAGGCCTCTTTTGTCTTTCTCCTTTTAAGATTTTTTTTTATCACTATATTTTGCAAATTTAATTACAATATATCTTGGTGTGGCCTGCATTTGTTGGTTTTGATGGGAGTTCTCTGTGTCTCCCAGATCTAAATGTCTGTTTCTTTCCCCAGATTTGGGAAGTTTTCAGCTGTCATTTCTTCAAATAAGTTTTCTACCCCTTTTTCTCTCTTATTCTGGGACTCATATAATGCAAATGCCTTTGTGTGGTTTTGTTGTTGTTGTTGTTGTTGTTGTTTTTACATTTGGTGGAGTCACTGAGTTCCCTAAGTCTGACCTCCTGTTTCATAGTTCTTCTTTCTCTCTTTTGTTCAGCTTCATAATTATCATTATTTTGTCTTCTAGGACACTAATTCATTACTTTGCTTCTTCCAGCCCAGTGTTCATTGCATCAAACCTGTTTCCTGTCCTGTTTATTTCATTTCTCATCTTTGATTGATTCTTTTTTATTTCCTTTGTCTCTGTGGTAAGGGTCTCACTGATGTCTCTTTTTTTTTCTTTTTAGATTTTATTTATTTATTTGACAGTGAGAGAGGGAATACAAGTGGGGGTTAGGAGGAAGGAAGAAGCAGGCCTCCCGCCAAGCAGGGATCCCAGTGCGGGGCTCAATCCCAGGACCCTGGGACCATTACCTGAGCTGAAGGCAGATGATTAATGACTGAGCCACCCAGGCGCCCCTCACTGATGTCTATTCTTTTCTCAAGCCCATTGAGTATCCTTATGATTGTTACTTTAAATTCTCCATCAGGCATATTACTTATATCTGTTTCACTTAGATCTCTGGCTGTGGGCTTGTAGTCTTCTTTCATCTCGGATAAATTCCTCTTATCTTGGAGTTTTATGTAAGTCTCTGCCTTCTTTTTGTTAGAAAATCCAGTTATGTCTGCAGTCCTTCGATGTGGCCTCTTCTCTCCCTTTAGTTGTGGAATTTGTTCTGTCAGTCTTCAGGTTAATTTCTGGGATATTTAGCATTATTTGATAGTTATCTAGCTGTGTTCATGGGACAAGACAAGCCCAGGATCCTCCTACTCTATTGCCATCCTGGTTTCCTGGTGTGTTTTGTTTGTTTGTTTTGTTTTGTTTTGTTTTTCACCCTCAGTAAATATGACACAACACAATAATATTGAGGTGGTGGGTATGTTGAGACCCACCTACAGCAATAAAAAGTGATTGCTAGTATGCTGATTCCAGTGGAGGAGATGAACTAATCATCAAAACAGATAACATCTTACAAAGAAAAAACATTGGATTCAAAACTAATTGCAACTGGTCTCAGCCAAATAAAAAATATGTATGTAGTTGTTGAAAAAATCAAAATGAAATACATCAAAATATTAAGTCCTTATAGCTATATCACAGTACTATGGGTGCTTTTTAGTTTCTTCCAACTTTTCATAACACTCTTTCATGACCATGTGCCAGTTATATCATCAGAATAAATAAAATAGGATTTAAAACATTTTTAAGATGAAAAGGAACTTTAAACACAGAGTAGTTCTCCTCTATTTAAAGAAAAAATAGATACACCTCAAGTATGCCCTGAGGACCTTGTTGGATTTAGAGAACAGCACAGTATTTGATGTTAATGATAATTATGTAAATCAGCAATGATGGATTTTCTGTAGATTTTCTTTTTGTATGCAGCAAAATGTGTATCAGTGAAACATTTCTATACAAATGGCTAAGATAAAAAGTGTTAGTATTTAAAATTTATAAACACTCAGCTATCCAAATCAACTCATTCTCTGAGGTTTCTGGATAGTAGAAATCTTATTTTAGCTTTTTCTATTTTAAAATGAAATTGCTCTATAGCTATGTATCCTATTAAATTATGCAATATTATTATATCTAAACTTCCTCTCCTAAGTAAGCGTCCATAGCTATTTATTGAGACATTTTTCTCAAATGCCCATGGCAACAAATGCTTAAGTGACTGTCTTTATTCTTCTGTAAATGGCCCAGTTAGATGTTAAAATATATCTTATTTTCCTCAAATGTGAGGCTTTTACTGTTCGATATTGTGTTTGTTGCTTGACCCTTGCTTTTTTGGACTTACTTTGCACAAAGTAAGAGAAGAAATATTTACATATTTCCCAACTTTTGCAGATTATGAAAATCAAATCATAAATTATTCAAGCTATTTTGAAAGCTTCCTGAGAAAAAGTATATAACATAAGGAATACAATATTTAGAATCATATCTCCTTGCTAGTTTTATTACAGTTGAAGCACACGGTTGCTATTTAATCCTCTCCTCTTAAAGATAAAATCACACAATAACAACAAAACAAAATAATGCTAACAGTGAATTCATTTCCTTGTGGAAAAATCTAAAGTATTATATATTCATCTTTTATGTACGAAGTATGCTTGTAGCATTAATTGAGTCTTCGTTACTGCTTAACAATCTCCTTATCCATTGTTCACCAAATCACATGCCTTGGTAGTTATTCCAGATCTGTTCTATTCTCTCCAGTCCCTCAAACTAAAACTCATTCCGAACAGGCTCAGTAAATTACTTTATGTTCCAAGCTCCCTCGTTTTCTTTCTGTACCCCTTCCTGAGGCTCACATTGTACTAGTCCTCTCACTCCTCTTATACCCTTCAGAATCATGCATCATGAGTTATCCTCTGTTTCTTTTTTTCTTAATGCCTTGCTTTAAATTGATTTCTTTTTCCTACAGAAATGCTGAGGTCTTTCTTGTACTTTAAAAGCAAAGTTCAATGATAAATAAACCAAAAAATAAATAAATGAAAATAGGTCTCCAAGCTACTACCTTATGTCCAGCTGGGGAGAAATGACATGGCCACACCAAAGAAGAGATGTGTAGATATCTGTGTGTATGTACAATGTATGAATTTATATGCAATGACACCCATAGAAGAACCTTATGTGACCTACTGAGAACTTGCCTCTCCTGAGAGATTGGTTTAATTGGAATTGCTTCATCTGTTATGTGGCCTTGATGGTCAGTCAGTCCTCTGTTCCCCTTAATCTTTATTGTGAAATTTCCAAATATATACAAAATAGAATAATATAATTAACCCAGCATCTAGCTTCAACAATGATCAGTTCACTGTCAATCTTGTTCTGTCTGTACTCCCACCCTTGGATATTTTCAAATAAGTCCTAGACGTTACATTTTTTCATCAGTAAATAATTCTATATGTATTCATAAAATATTTTATATTAGTATATATAGTATTATTTCTAACATAACCAAATAATTCTATCATATCTTACAAAAATGTTTCCTTACTAACAAATATCCAGTGTTCACATTTCATGGCCTACTGTGCCCCTCCCTGCCTCCTGGCCCCAGTTTGAATCAGGAACTGACTAAAATTTATTTATTATTAGGTTACTGACTATGTTCTCCTCTAGGATTCTGATGGATTCCTGCCTCACATTGAGGTCTTTTATCCATTTCAAGTTTATCTTTGTGTACGGTATAAGAGAATGGTCTAGTTTCATTCTTCTATGCATAACTGTCCAAGTTTCCCAGCACCATTTATTGAAGAGACTTTTTCCCTCTGTATATTTTTCTGCTTTGTTGAAGGTTATTTGACCATAGAGTTGTGGATCCATATCTGGGCTCTCTACTGTGTTCCACTGGTCTGTGTGTCTGTTTTTGTGCCAGTACCATGCTGTCTTGGTAATCACAGCTGTGTAGTAAAGCTTGAAATCAGGCAACGTGATGCCCCCAGCTTTGTTTTTTTTCTTTTCAACATTTCCTTAGTGATTCGGGGTCCTTTCTGGTTCCATACAAATTTTAGGATTGTTTGTTCCAACACTTTGAAGAAAGCCAGTGGAATTTTGATCAGATGGCATTGAAACTATAGATTGCTCTGGACAGTGTAGACATTTTAAGAATGTTTGTTCTTCTGATCCATGAGTATGGAATGCTTTTCCATCTTTTTGTGTCTTCTTCAATTTCTTTCATGAGTGTTCTATAATTCCTTGAGTACAGATCCTTTACCTCTTTGGTAGGTTTATTCCAAGGTGTCTTACATTTCTTGGTGCTATACTAAATGGAATCGAGTCTCTAATTTTCCTTTCTATATTTTCATTGTTAGAGTATAAGAAAGCAACTGATTTCTGTGAATTGATTTTGTATCCTGACACATTACTGAATGGCTGTATGAGTTCTAGTAGTTTGGGGGTAGAGTCTTTTGGGTTTTCCATATAAAGTATCATGTCATCTGCTAAGAGAGAGCATTTGACTTCTTTGCCAATTTGAATACCTTTGACATTGGCCACAGCAACTTCTTTCAAGACATGTCTCCAAAGGCAAAGGAAACAAAAGTGAAAATGAACTTTTAGGACTTCATCAAGATCAAAGGCTTCTGCACAGCAAAGGAAACAGTGAACAAAACAAAGAGGCAACCCATGGAATGGGAGAAGATATTCGCAAATGACACTACAGACAAAGGGCTGATATCCAAGATCTATAAAGAAATCCTCAAACTCAACGCTGAAAAAACAGATAATCACATCAAAAAATGGGAGAAGACATGAACAGACACTTCTCCAAGGAAGACATACAAATGACTAACAGCCACATGAAAAAATGTTCATCATCATTAACCATCAGGGAGATTCAAATCAAAACCACATTGAGATACCACCTTATACCAGTTAGAATGGCCAAAATCAACAAGACAGTAAACAACAAGTGCTGGTGAGGATGTGGAGAAAGGGGAACCCTCTTCCACTGTTGATGGGAATGCAAGTTGGTGCAGCCCCTTTGGAAAACAGTGTGGAGATTCCTCAAAAAATTAAAATAATAGTAGGATTCACCTCATGGTTGTTTTGGTGACTAAATGAGTTAACATTGGTAAAGTACATAGAAGAGTGCTTGGTAAGCATTTCTTCAACACATAATAAAGCTTATCTCCCTCTGGAAGAGTTATCCCAGAATATTTAATTAATAAAAGCTAGACTTAATTGTTCCTGCCACATTACTGAATGGCTGTATGAGTTCTAGTAGTTTGGGGGTGGAGTCTTTTGGGTTTTCCCATATATATATTATATATAATATAATATATATAATATAATCATTATTACCATTATATTAACTGGCATTTATTTATTTATTTGCCACCTTGTTCTAGTTATTTAACAATGTATTTTGCACATTCTTTTGTATGAATGCGTAATTATCTTCCTTATTCCTTTGTACTGCTGTGTAGTATTTTTTTTAAACTGACATTTAATATATCAGGCATGGTGGCTCACATATTTTCTAGTTCACTTAATCTTTATATCAGTCTTTTAAGATTAGTAATATTATTCTTATTTTATATATAAGGGTACTGAGTAGTTCAGTAGGTTGTCCAACATAATAAGCTAACAAGTGATGGTGTAGATATGGCAAATATAAAAGAAGCTGTGTGAGGATTAGGAATACAGACTATGGAGCTTAGCTGTCTGGGTTCACATCCTACTGCTACCACTTCTTAGTTGTGCATCTTGGGCGAGTTACTCAGACTCTGTTTCAGTCTCCTTTTTTGTAAAATGAGCATAATAGAAATAATTACCTCATAGGTTATTCTGAGGATTAAATGAATTAACGCTTGCAAAGTGCCTAAAATGGTGCCTAGTACATCATAAGCACTTTGTATGTATTAGCTTGTTGTTGTTACTGCTATTATTAATCATCAATTAATTTTTTAGCTCTGGTTTAAAGAAGGCTATAGTTAAGAGAGAGAGATTGAAGGTATTCATAGGAAGGGAAGAAACATGGCATTAACTTTCAGGGCTAGAGAAAAAAGAGAGGTGTTTCTACCACAAAGATGGACAGGACAGAAAATAACTCATGTCTAGATGAAGGCAGATGATGAAACTTGGGGCATAGACTCAGTCTTAGAAATTAGAAGGCAAGATCATCTTTTAGGAATGAGTAAAGGAGAGTAGAATTGGAAGCCTGTGGAGTCAAGAGGAGTTTGGACAAACTTGAGTAAGTCAGGGAGCATGTAATAAACATAGCCAAGTTAAGTCTTGTCAGTACTCAATCGCAGCTTGATTCCCTGAGGCTAAGGAAACTAATATCTCAGGGAGGGGTACCTCAGCAGCCTACTGAAGCCAGCAAGTCTCGACATTGTTGAGTGGGATAGTTATGATGGTAAGTAGAAGTGAAGGTGCATTGAACAGGGAATTAGGAAACGTGGAATCTTTTTCCAGTTACGCTATCACCTATGAAATAGGTCATCTGACCTCTGGATCTCAGTTAATCCCCTTATGAAATGAGAGAGCTTCATCATTTTATCTCTAACTTCCCTTCTAACTCCAGAATTTGTGACCCTAAGGGGCTGATTCTAGAGTCTAGCTGTAGGAGAAAGGAGTCAATTGAAATGCCCAAAGTAACAAAGTGATGGAAAGCTCAGGGAGGTTGGGATGCAGGTTCAATAAAAGGGAAGGTAGAGGGGACTCATGTTAGTCAGGCTCAATTTCAGTCTTTTCCATTCTTAAAATCTGTATCTGTGTTCAAAAAAAATTTTAAACTAGTTCCAACTTCTTGTAGCAGATATTTTGGATATTGTGAATTTAATAGGCTGTGTTTAACACACACAAAAGTAAATGTTATTTATTTTAGTTTTCATATCTAAAATGTTCATTAACACATCAAAAATAAACAGTTTACTTATAGGGGTTTATTTTCCTGCTTTTAAATAGAAGATAACAAAAGAGTATATTTTATGCTTTCTTGTGCCCATAATCATATTACGTTTCAGAGTAGCTAACTAGGTTGCTTGAACATGCTGTTACAGAACTGGTTAATCCATAATTCAGTAGGTTCTTGGCTCCCAAGTTGCCTTATTGACAAGGCTGAAGAAAGTAGATGGAACTAATTAGCACTCAAGCATTATAAAATAGGAAGAATTAAATAAAGCAGCTTCAATATTAAACTCAGACCCCTGTGAGGATACTCCCTTTAGTTATGGGGATTTTGAAATGATGGACAGGCTAAACCAAAACTCATAATCCTATTACAGTCTCCTACACCCACCTAATAAGCTGTAAGAACTGTTTCCTTAGAGTCTGGGATATTGCCATCTTCCTCTAGGCTTTTCCATATATAGTTTATAAATTTTTTACTGTTCCCACTAAATGCTTTGTTTTTTAAAAGAGTGTAAAAGAGAGTACGTAAGTATATATACATATTGATGCATTTTTACTGTAGTAATACTGTTGGCCTGTAGGGAACTTCAGATTATTAATAATTTTAGAAGAAAGCATTTTAAGAAAAAAGCTTCAGGCTTAGCTATAATGAGGCATTTGAAAAGGAGAAAGGGATATGTTTGTGTACATAGTGAAAGTATTGAGCCCTTTGGAATGTTATGAGCCATGGTGTGCTAATAAATGCTCTTTTCATTTCAGTGTTCCAGCAGACATCTTTGTACCCCTGATGTACCCTTGCAAAATGCCTTTAGTTCACATTTCTTTTTAAATATTTCTACCTCCTTACATTTTTTGCTGGGGGTGAGGGTGTAACAGGGTAAATGTGATGGAGAAAGAATAGTAGTAAGAAGCAGATAAATTGGTGGTTTAGAATAATGAGGCCATTTCAGCTGAGCTCTGTGGTTCATGTGAATTAATTAACCCCTTATAAGCATTTGTCTGACAATCCTAATTCTCATTCAGTTCAATGCATTTTATAATTATCATTTAACTAAATAGCACTAAAAACTGTTTATATCCTGGCATTAAGGGAGCTTTGTAGAATTCTATTCCTATAAATCATCTGAACTTGTTTACAATTTGCAGTAGTCTTCTTTTTCTCCTGGTTTGTGCTCAGGTTGCTGTTTGCTGTTTTTAAAATTTTTTGCAGGGTACTAATTATAGACATGCTTTGAAGTTTGGCTAGCCTTCTAAGGGTGAAGGACATCAGTAAAGACCATTTTCACATTTTCATTGGAAGAATTTAGGCTTAAACTATTATCTGTCATGTTAAACAAAATTAATCCAGTAATGCTAAATGGATATAGAATGATTAATTACTCGTTCTTAAGACCTTTGTCATTTAGTTCTTGGTGCTAAGATGGTGATAAAACACTTTTACCCAGAAAGAGAGAAATGAGAGTATTATATTGACGATGCTGTGAAAGAGTATGAAAACACTGGAGAAATGTGTTTGAGATGGGAAGTGAGAAGTAGGCGTAGGCTTACTACCTATGCCCTGTATATGTAATTACTTTTTCTTTTCATACTAAAACTTGAGGTAATATTAATAAGTATTTTACTTAATTATGTCTTTGTTGATTGTAAAGAACAAAGTTATTTTTTTAAATTGAAGAATAATTGACATACAATATTGTATTATTTTCATGTGTATAACAGTGATTTGATATTTATATACATTACAAAATGGTCACCGAGGTAAGTCTAGTTACTATATGTCATCATATAAACTTGTTACAATATTGTTGACTATATTCCCTATGCTGCATATTATATCTTTGTGTCTTATTTATTTTATAGCTGGAAGCTATATAAATTAAGCATTTATTGGAGAGATACAGAAAGCCTCAAGGGAATTCAGGACAGGAAATACCCTACATCTAGACCTAGATCCCTGGAAATGGGATCTTCATTCTACATTTAAGTTGTCTCTGGGATGCCACACAGCACAAGTTCATGGGCCTTTTTTAAAAGAGTACTTTGATTATTGTGTGCTTGGAGGGAAACTCTGCTTATCCTGGTCTAACTGCCCCTTCTAGCTCCTGACAAAGACTCTTGGTCCCAATTCCACATTTCTGTGAGAGGAATGTTATTTGATGCCACCCCCCCCCTTTTTTTGCATTAGGGCCTAGGATGGCTGCCCTTTAAGTCAGATTCCTACCCAGGTTCAATCAGCTGTTACTATTCATGTTATATATAAAATTTATTTAATTCTTACAACAATCCTATTGGATGGGTTAAGTCCTATTATTCCTTTTATGGGGGGCGGGGACAAGGCAAGAAGAGGTTAAGTAGCATTTCCGAGGGTCTGTGCCCTAAACCAGCATTTTCTACTAATAGGTGCTATATGCTGAGTTAGAAAATCTGGTTTCTAGTCCTTGACCTGCCACTGTGTGAATCACTTAGAGGAAATCACTTAATATCCCTAGGCATTCGGCCATTCCACAAACACTTTAAAAATTATTTTTCGGGGTGCCTGGGTGGCTCAGTGGGTTAAGCCTCTGCCTTCGGCTCAGGTCATGATCCCAGGGTCCTGGGTTCGAGCCCTGCATCTGGCTCTCTGCTCAGCGGGGAGCCTGATTCCCCCTCTCTCTCTGCCTGCCTCTTTGCCTACTTGTGATATCTCTCTATCTGTTAAATAAATAAATAAAATCTTTTAAAAAATTATTTTTCTAATTTTTGTTATTAAAAAGCTAAAGTAGGAAATGGAAGCCCAGTAACACATTGTGTTCAGGCTTTTTTGGTTATAAGGTATAGAAATCAAACTGGCTTGAACTGAGTGGAATTTATTCAAGGACATAATAGGCAACCTTTTGGACCTCCAAGGACAGGAAACGGCAGTCAGACCATAGAATTCCTTGCTTGGACTGGAAACAAAACTGGAAAAAGTTTGAAATACAAGTTGCTTTCTCTGTCCTTCCATATTCTCATTCATCTCTGTCTCCTCTTTTTCCCTGTTGGTTTCCTTTGTTTAAACATGACTGCATAGATGGGAATAAAGCTTGACCCTTACTTCAAGTGCTAATATTTACATACTGGTCTCTTTGACCAAATTCTTGTGACAGAATCTAACTGGCACAGCCTAGCCTATGGATTTGTTCCCTTGGGTCAGGTGTCCAACCTATTTCAATCAATCAGGGCAGGAATAAGATCACATGGTTCATCGGATTGCTGCCTCTTCCAGGAACTATACAGAAGAGCATATTCTCTGAGAATGAAATATGGGAAGGGTAAGCAAGTGGACAGATGTTTGCTCTACCCCTAATTCTAGTACTATAACACTGTTCTAAATATATTCTGTATTTCTCCACAGATCATCATTTTGGCTATATAGATAGTATTTTTTCCATTTAATAAGCACTTGCAGTATACCAAGTACTTTACTAGGAATGTATTAGGTGCTGGGACTCCATTTCCTTGCCTGTAAAATGAACGATCCTGTCCAGCTTTATAATTCTGGACACACACACATTTATGCATTTATTTATATTTTAATGAATATATTGTTCTTACCACCAGCCCAACAAGAATTTATTTATCCAAATAAATGTTCTTCAAAGTGCCATGATTTGAGCTGAAGAAGAAATTCAATATCGTATTCTTTGTAGTTTTTAACCAAATTTTAGTATTACATGGCCTAATTACCCACCTTATTTATTCTGCTTAGCTCTGAAATACTTGTCTTATTTTCCAAAACTCAGGCCTACTATAAAAGATCGAAGATTTGTTGTCATTGAAACTGTTGAAAAGAATGTGAGGCTGACTCTAAATATATTCCAAAGAGGCACTTCACAAATGGCTCACACAATGATAGAATCAAGCAATGGTTCTCTAAGTCCCACAGCAACCACATTGATGAGGGTAGATCTCATTTGCTATACATGTAAATTATTTAAAAAGTCATTCACATTACTTATAGTATCAGAATTAAAAGAAAGTATAGGAAATACAAATGCCCAATTCAAGCTAGTTAGCCAGTTATGTGACTTAAAAAATAATTTGGTTGGGTTCTTTACTGAAATGTTAAAAAGAAAAAAAATTCTATCTCCCATTTACTTAAACTACTATAACCATGATCAGTATACATTTATTTTCTTATGCCCACATAGAAAAAAATAAGATTGAAATGCTATGGAAACACTGAAAACTAAGTAGGTGAATTTAGAGCTTTTAGAAGACTGGGAACACCACCCTGTCATAGACCTCTCCCCGACCCAGCCAATTTCATTAATCCTTGTTTGTTGTTGTTGTTTCACCATAGTTGTACAGAATCAGCACTGCAAATACAGGCAAAAGCCAACCAAGTAGATTTACCAAATCTGTTGGTATTTGCCTGGTTTTGTGTTGGTGTTAGGCACTGTCTTACTGTGATGGCTATGTAGCTTGAGTAGGGGTGTGTGTGTGTGTGTAGGTATGTATGAATATAGTTATGCGGACAACTTCAAAATCAATGGGTTAAATATGCTTTATTTAAGAAGTGGTTTGAGAAAAGTACTGTATGTATCTTTTTCTTTTTCTGTAGATTAAAATATCTTAATTTCTCCCTTTAATCTATCTAGATTAGTCACTCTAATTTCTAAGAGGAATGGAAGACAACTTTAAAGCTAAAATTAGCATTCTGTCTAAGCAGTATAATCTCATGAACACACTCTTTTTTTAAAAAAAGATTTTATTTATTTATTTGACAGACAGAGATCACAAGTAGGCAGAGAGGCCGGCAGAGAGAGGAAGGGAAGCAAGCTCCCTGCTGAGCAGAGAGCCCTATGCAGGGCTCTATCCCAGGACCCTGGGATCATGACCTGAGCCGAAGGCAGAGGCTTTAACCCACTGAGTCACCCAGGCACCCCTGAACACACCCTTTTTCTAAGGCTTAGAACAATAAATGTTTTACTTAATCAAGAATAACTGATATGAAAAGTCTATTATAAAAGTGATTTCAGAAGGTTCAGATGTTAATCACCATTTCCATAATCTAAAGCCCTGTGTTTCTCATTTAATTCCAAGGTAAGTTCTTTCTAAAAATCTACTAATAGTTACACTAATTTATTTTTGTTGTTATTACACAAAGATTTCAAACCAGTACAATCTTCCTTCTTTCTAATAGGCTTCTTTCTAAACTAGAATACTAGTTCCTTCTTTCTAATAGGCTTCTTTCTAAACTAGTATACTAGTTTCTACACTTTTCCTGTGGAATTATACTTTAGGTCCTAAGATACAGTGTGGAAGAATCCTTCTAAATGTGACTGGAGGCTGGGGGCACCTGAGTAGCTCAGTCAGTTGAACGTCTTTGTTTTAGCTCGAGTCATGATCTCAGGGTCGTGAGATTGAGCCCTGCATCATTGGCTCCATGCTCAGTGGGGAGTCTGCTCAAGATTCTCTCTCTCCCTTTCTTTCTACCCCTCCAACGACTCTCTCATGCATGAGCTCTCTCCACCCCCAAATAAATAAATAAATCTTTAAAAATAATAAAATAAATGTGATCCAGGAGCTACCTTTCTACAGGACATATTTTTGATGTTAATCACAGTCCTGACTCATTTCTGTCCTGGCCATATGTCTCATCTTCTCTGTTCTACATTTATAAGCTGGCTTTAATGGCTGGGAGGAAAGAAAAATAAAATAACTCTAAGATGAATAGTAGATTTTTTTCAGTTGAAAATAACTTTAACATATTTCATAGTCTGCAAGGGAATATATAACTGGTGTCTGGTGTTTTCAGATACCACAATTTATCCCTTTAGAAAATCCTAGCGGAGACCATATATTTAATATGGGGGTACACAATTAGGTGCTTAATCTAAGCCTCGAAAAATGTGATTTGAGGTGATTTGTAGAGGAACTATAAAAGCTGAAAAATCAGCTTGACAACATTCCTGCTGGGATTGGCCTTTAATAAATGTTTGTGGTGGTATTTGGAGTCCATGCCACTTTAGTGGCATCACTAGGAGATGATGCAAACAGTAAAACTAGAGTTCACTGCTTATCAGGGAATGAGTGAAGGCTCCCAAGCTGAAGGTTCATTAGGTCCATCTGTAAGAGCTGTCAATCAGAGCAAGCTGGCAGGGGAATATTAAAAAAAAAAAATAGAAGCACAATTTTCCCACTTAGGATTTTTCCACATTTTACCCCTACTTCCATTACATTGTCCATTGAGGAAGTAGAATACTAGGCCATTATAATGTTCCTAATGTCAGCCACTGACCACTGTCACTTATGAGCATGTCTGTTGCTATCCTCTTTGTAATCATCATCATCATTTATGGTAAATAGGATAGAATGGTTCTCAAAGTACACAAGACTCTGTGGGGATAGGGACTTGTCTCATATTCATTAGCCCCAGTATCTTACCACAGTGACACACATAGAATGTTCTCAGTTGTTTATTGATCTTAACACCAAGAACAGAAACCATTGCGTGAATCTAGCTTATATATGGCCTTTACCACCCCATTCCCCATCCCTCTTAGTCTAACAGAATTTGAGAAAATTATTTCTTATATTTCTTCCGTATGTCAAGTGTGTATTATTTTATATTTAGCAAACCTATGTTATTTAAGTTTGATTTTGGTATATCTGTTTGTTAAGATAAGTAGAATATTTCAAAGGACTTTTTTTAATTAATATATAATGTATCATTAGCCCCAGGGGCACAGGTCTGTGAATTGTCTACACATTTCACGGCACTCACCATAGCACATACCCTCCCCAATGTCCATAACCCCACCACCCTCTCCAAACCCCCCCTCCCCCTGGCAACCCTCAGTTTGTTTTGTGTCAAAGGACTTTTTTTAAAAAATGGATTATTGTAAAGGAAATGAAGAAAGTTTGAATAAGCAGTTTATTGGGGGTTTTTTTTAAGTTTTTTTTTTTAATTTAAGTACTCTCTACACCCAATGTGGGGCTCAAACTCACAGCCCTGAGATCGAGAGTTGCATGCTCTATTGACGAACCAGCTAGGCACCCCTACAGTATATTAAGTTTAGTGTGCACATTTTATGTAATACTACATGTTCTTTAATTTGTTAACTATATAGATGATTGTGATACTGATAGTATATCCATGTGACAAATCCCAACAAAGGTAATATGTTGTGTATACCTGTTGTAACTTGAACAGACTGACAGATGGTACAGTTCACCTCATCAAATATGTAAGTAACCCTGCTAGGTTTAACAGAACAAATAGTTCAGCTAAGAAAATGACAAGTTGATTTTGGCATGGCAGGCTCTAATTATTAGCATCACCAATATAATGTGAATATATAATGTACATTATATAGTTTTTAACTCTTTTTTAATCAGCACCAAATTAAGCTAGAGCTGTATTTATAAATCTGTGTTCATGTCTAATATTTAAAATTAATTTGTGAAACAATACCATTCTCAGAATAGAGATTTAGAAAATCTATTCCATTAAGCATAAGTTGATTTTATTTCCAGGGGGCATCCATTAGGACAATCATCATGAAAGGCCACTGCCCAAAATGTTGATTCCCTGGCTGACACCTGGAAGAAGAATCAACTTATGTTTAATGGAGTAGACTGTCTAAATCCCTGTTTTGAGAAGAGTGCACATTCATGAATATGTATTCATTGCCAAATTCAATAGATTGTAATAGTGAAGGACATTTGTATCATAAAAAGTAGCATTTATTCATTAACTTAGTTCTTTCCAAAGAAAGAAGCAAAAATTCAGCTTGGGATGGAATGCTAGCAATAACCAGTTCATTTATTGTGTGACACATTTATCATGGCCTTTATAATAATAACCAGTGAAATAAAAGTGTAATATGTGTCTAATCTGTAGTCTAATATTTATCCTGAACCAGTGTTAAAAATGTACTACTTGTGAATTTGTCTTACTCGGTGCTGTGGTTCAGGATAATACCTATTTATCTGTTTGCATATTTCAAAGAATTTTCTGTTTATTCTTTTCTGCAACATGGGCTAATCCAAGATCAGCCACATAAATGGACCAAGTGCTGTTTTAAACAAGAATGGGTGATTGTACAACATGACTTTTTAAGAAAATCAAATGCCAACGTTTCTGGTGGAAACAAAATATTCATTTCAACCAGTTCCCCCTTACTTTCTGCCTAGGTACTCTGCACTGGGTGCCATGTGTAACCATATTACTACATCTTTCTGACATTCCTGAACATCAGGTTTCATTTTCCCCAAGCTTATAGAAGAACAGAAGAATCGAGAAGTTAAGTTTGTTGGCTAAGGTCACAGCTAGGAAGCAGGTGAATCTGTATCTGAACACCAGTTTGTCTAATTCCAAACCACATGCTCTGGTATTTCCTTGCAGTGTTGTCTTTCACTTGGGGATTTATGCAAAAGATTTATGAGATGACTCAGATTTTCTTCTGTCACACTCCTAGAAACACTTGTCCCTGAATTTTTAGTTCTTGCCTCAACGAAGACTGGTAACATCACCACATTTTAAAAGAATGAGTGATTCATTTGTGGAAATATTTGTTGGAATACTTTTAAGAGTTTTCAAATCAGAAAGTTGAAAATTCATGCTGTGCTCTAGGCATTATTGATCCCGAGCCATCTCATGCAGGTAGATATAAATCCTTTTCTTAAAGATCTCCGATGAAAAATAGTTCAGGCTTTTCCATGATAATTTACCTTGCCTGTAAAGGCTTACAGATAGGTGTATGCACATTGTTAAGGCTGATGACATAATGCCCAGTTCCAGTGAATCAAGCCAATAAAGTAATAATCCTTTTTTAAAGTTAAAATCTTCAAAGTACCCCTGGAAATTACCTAGAGGAAGTTTATGTGATTTTGCCATTTCTCTAGGAAAGGCAGTGAAGTCTGAACTTTTAAATGAGCAGGCCTTGAGTAGATCACAAGATTTTATTTTGCATTTGGATTTTCTTTATACTTTTTTTTTTTTTTGAGAGAGAGCGAGAGAGAGAGAGAGAGAGAGAGTATGAGTTAGGTGGAGAGCAGAGGGAGAGAGATTATCTCAAGCAGACTTGGAGCCCGCCACTGTGGGGCTTGGTTTCATGACCCTGAGATCGTGACCTGAGCCAAAATCAAGAGTTGGACATATAACCAACTGAGCCACCCAGGCACCCCTGGACTCCCTACAATTTAAATCAAAGATCTCTACCTTAAATGTAAATGAGTGGAATGTTGACAATTGATATAACTTTAAAAATTATCACAGTTGTTTTCAGGTAGCTTTAGTCTTCGGTTTAAGTGTCCTATCTTATTTTGTAACTGGTTGCATGTTTGTCCTTTTAACAAGACTGTGAGCAATTGGAGGGCAAGAATTATGTCTTACTCATCACAGTGTCTCTGATATTTAGCATAGTGCTTGACATAGAGGAAGTCAGTAATTATCTGTTGAATAAGTGAATTTATTTCTCCAATTGATACTGCTTAGACCAGCCTTTCTCATACTTTCCCACAAGGCATCATGCTAATTTACTACTGTTTTTCTGTCTTGACTCATATTATTTCTCTTACCTGGAGTTAATCTTTCCTTCTCATCTTCACCTAAATAAATCCAACTAGTTCTTCCTCATGCAGTTAGTTGATCTATGAGTACTGTTCTGTCTATTCTAGCTAGAACAGAGTCATGTCCCCCCTGCCCATACTCCTTTAGCCCCCATGGGCTGCCCCATACACTTCAGCCCTTTATATCATTTGTCAAATTTTTATTGTTTTTGACCTCGTCTCCCCAACCATTATGAAAAGTGCCTATGTTATTTACACTGTTTTCTCTCCCTTTATAATGACCTAAGCATAGACTAGACCAAGAGATGACAAACTGTGGCTTACAGGCCAAATCTGGACCATATTCTAAGAAAGATTTTTACATTTTAAATTATTGAAAACAATCACAAGAATATTTTGCGATGTGAAAATTAAATGAAATTTAACTTCTCATTAGTAAAGTTTTCTAGAACATTCATTTCTAGAACGTTCATTTATATATTATCTGTGGTGCCTTTGGTACTACTACAGCAGAGTTGAGTACTTGTGACTCTAGAGACCCTGTGGCCCACAAAGCACAGAACACTACCTGGCCCTTTACAGAGAAAATTTGTCAACTTCTGGACTAAACCAAAAATGAGTACTTACTGGTTAAATAGTTCAATATCTTATGACTATTCCATTATGAAATAAGATACTCTAAAAGGACTCAATTATGTAATTTTACCTTAAATAACAAAAAAATAATAAAAGCAAGCCTTAGAGCATAGGTAATTCTTGTCTTTTAGCTGATGAGATACAGAAGTTTGTTTTCTCCATCTGTGGTAAACTGTAGTGCCCTTAGCAGTTTGAAGCCTTCTCAACCTATGCAGAACCTCTTCCTTGGAGATTCTTAAGAACAGGGTAGATGATTGTCATTCTGGGATGGACTGGATAACCACGAGTATTGTGCAGCTCAATGACTCCTGGGATCTCTTCTATATTTAAACCTTGCTTTATTAAAAATGAGAAAATTGATTTATGAAAATGAAGTCTTCTCATCCCTCAAAACTCCCGTAGTCTCTTTTGCCAGAATGCGTACCCCTCTCTACTTTTGGTTTAATCTAATTCTTTTAATTAAGTAGGAGGTAATTAAAGTTCACAACGTTTAAACCAATATGTTTGATTTAGTGATAAAAATCTGTGGTTTGTCAACTTTTCAAGGCATAATCCTGGCTTCAACCTTATCTGACAAGTAGTCAGCCTATCAGGTCTGAGGATGAAAACCAGAGCATTTCATCCTTTCAGGCATGACTTGCTATTTATCTTCTGAAGCAAAATTCTCTATTGCTCTATAGAAAATGAATAGGGTTAAATAAGAATAAAAGGCCCTTATTTGCCTTGGCACAATTAATTCATTTAGTATACAGTTGCCGGTGATTAGGCCTATAATATGTATAGGTATATTTCAAATGAGGGAGGGGGGATCCTCTAAACATAGCTTATTTGATTAATGTAAATTATTCTTTTACTCACTGAATATGTAAAGTATGTAAATTTAGTCCTGCTGTCAAAAGGTAGCTCTGTGCCATTGGTTTCTGTAGCAGGCAAGGCCTACTGCATCCTGTACTGCATTTTCAGAGAGGTAATGCTAATGACAGCTTGAACAATTGCCTTAATGAGCCAGAAAGGTGTTCTTTTTTATTCTCATTTAAGCTACTTAGAGTCATCTGAAATAGAGATCATCTGTAGATACTAGAGTGAAAAAAGCCATGGGTTATCTTATGAATGTGTTTCTCCAAGCATGTTAAGAGTGAACTATCAATCAGTCTTTTGCCAAGAGAATGGCTTGTCAGTGCTATCTAGGTGATATGCCATTTGAAATGCAAGTTTTAGATTCTAACTACCACGCTAGCTAAGTAAATACAGTTGTCAAGCTGCCTCTCTTGGTCATTTCAGGAAAGGTTGTAGGGCTTCCCAAACTGATTACAAAATAGCATTAGTATTGTAAGCCTAAAGTAAACAACATGACCCATTTTTTACAAAGTTAAGACACTGTACATGAGTCATCAGGAAGATGTTAAAATCTACCCACAAGCACCATATTATGTAAAATTCTGCTCAGTTGCAGCTTTGCTTCGTGTCCTTAGAACCCAATACATTAAAACTTAAGACAAATTTCCTGTTATCTAAGTCTTTCGTTCTAAGTGAAATGTTCGTATTTTCTTATTAATTTCAGTCTGTTAGAGATAATTCATGTCATGTTAACATAAAGATTGAGAAAGTCATGTTCAAATTTTGGTTAAATTAATGAAATATATACCTGTAATTCACTGTGGTGTTTTGATTTGGTTATATAATGTAGGTAGACTGTTCACATGGAGCCAAGAAAAGTAGTGGTTTAACACATTAGTATAGTAAAAGTATACATTTATACTTAAGCCACTCCCCTTAGCCAAGGATTTGTATAAACTGGCCAAGTTCAGCTTGGGCTTGTGATAGAAGTGAAATAGCAACGTTATAACCACTCCAAGCTAAGGTTCCTTTCTGTCACCATGTCTGCATCTTCCATAATCTTAAGTAAATTG
This sequence comes from Lontra canadensis, assembly GCF_010015895.1. Lineage (NCBI taxonomy): Eukaryota > Metazoa > Chordata > Mammalia > Carnivora > Mustelidae > Lontra > Lontra canadensis. Next base: position 5,005,656 of record NW_022631071.1, on the reverse strand, counting down.
TATGTCTCCTGCGTCTCAGAACTGAAAGTCTGAAATTAAACCAGTATTAATTTTTTTTTAATTTTTATTTATTTATTTGAGATAGAGCGAGAGAGAGAACACAGGTGGGGAAAGGGGTAGAGGGAGAGGGAGAAGCAGGCTCCCCACTGAACAGGGAGCCTAATGTGGGACTCGATCCTGGGACCCCAGGATCATGACCTGAACTGAAGGCAGATGCTTAACCGACTGAGCCACCCAGGCGCCCCTGATTTATTATTTTTTAAAGATTTTTATTTATTTATTTGACAGACAGAGATCACAAGTAAGCAGAGAGGCAGGCAGAGAGAGAGAGAGATGGGGAAGCAGGCTCCCTGGCGAGCAGAGAGCCTGATGTGGGGCTCGATCCCAGGACCTTGAGATCATGACCTGAGCCGAAGGCAGAGGCTTCAACCCACTGAGGCACCCAGGTGCCCTTCAACCAGTATTTAAGAACTTAAAAAAGTACTTTTGTACAGAAGTTGTACTATGAGATATAACTTCTAAAAAAATCCGAACTGTAGAATTTTTTTTTAATTGAATGAGTAGTACTATTTAAAAAAATTTTTGTCTTCTTCAGATTAAATAATCCATTGCACTAGAAAGAAAAAGTTAGGCAAGTGAATCATCTCCATAGTTTTCAGGATGTGAATCAAATAATTACTAAATGGACTTAAGTACATGTGAAATTATATTTCCCTATAAATGTCTTATTGAAATTGCCCATTGATTTCTGTGTATATTTGAACCGTGAAGTGAAGTATGGGGACTACTTAAAGAATGTAGATTTAATGCCTAGGTAATTGGGTACTTTTCAGTTACAGACCTTCAGTAAGTTTCCAGTGAAACAACACTGAGAAGTTCCTCATCGCAGCTACATCATAAATGACAAAAACTCAGCAACCTAGGCATAATTTGGTGATAAGTGGAAGAGTGACTCTTAGAGTTAGTTACTTATTTGTGGAATTTTCCAAAGTTAGCTTGCATCATAACTTTCTTATAAGGAGAAACATTTCATGAGAATCTTTTGGTGTTGCTGCAGTTGTGTAACAATCCCCAAAGAAGGACAATGTGCATTCACTTAAAGCATTTGTTTCATAAATCTTATTGCTAGTAAAGCCAAAATTTTGATTCCACAGTTATTAAACTCCTAGAGATGGTAATTACAATGCATTATTTGTCGAATTTTATTCTTTTTATAAAATCTCAAAGAAAATGTGACATTCTGCTATGTCTTTGAATCTCTGATTATGTAAATTTGTTTGTCTATAACACATCACTTGGTTTCTCTGCAGCTTTATTTTCAAGCTGGTGATGCTAAATTTTGTGTTAATTCACATGTAGGCATATGGGCATATTTGAAATCACCTAATTTGAAATTGAAGTTCTTAGAGTTAGCTCTAAGAAATGTAATTAGGTAAAGAATATTTTGAGTGAAATATTGAATAAATTAGTAGAAACATAGTTAATTTTTCAATGCATCCCCAAATAGTAGGCTTGGAAAGTGGTGCTTTTTAATTTTAAATTATGTACATTTTATGGGCAAGAAGCAAGTTTATCCCTATTTTAGGCAAGTCAGATTAAATGCTAGTTCTGTTAATGCAAAGAAACCAGACTCATTTGATGATGACTTAATGCTGTTAAAAAATAACAAGATAAGGAAATTCTTGGTTCCTTCCTGTAATTTCCTATCTTTTTCCCCCAGTTTTCTCATTTTGTTCAATCTACAGTTAGTTTATGATAGAATGCCATGGGACCACACTGTTCTTTGAATCTCATGATTGGTTGTTTTTAATTCCATTCCTGATAGCCATTTTTAAAATATCAAACTTTTTCTATAAAAAGAGAAAGGAGAATTTTGACTTACAAAGTGACTTATAAGCTATTCCAATGATTGGTTGTATTTGAGAAAGGCAATGCACCCCTTTCTTTGTCCCTCAAAATCAGTAATACTGCCTATTTCTTTTCTGAAACAGGAAAGAATGAACCATGTATTACAGTTCTCTCATCTCTGGCAAATCTATAATTCCCAAGTCCTTATTTTTGGCCTCCACCCTCATTGGAGGCTACTTCTCTCTGATTAGTATGTGGTCATCAGAAAATTACAACAGACAGAAAATATATCTTACCTTTCTGCTGGAAAGGTGTTGTCTACCTTAGACCACTGAAACTTGAGCTAAACCCATGCCCCAAAAAAAGAAGGGCCAGGAAGTCATTTTGCTTATTGGGAGGCTTCAGGGATCAGGGAAAAGAAGAGGAGGGAAAGCCTTGGCATCTACTCCAGAATTGTCCTTGATTGTTAAACTTTGATCTAATCTCTCAATGGTAGGTACATCATCAACATTCTGTGTATACCTCATACATGAGAGCAAAATACCAGAAGTTTCAGGTTTTCTTTAAAATTGTGCCCTTTATTTGTTTCCTTTGCATGTTCTATTTCCCTGATTAACTTTCTGAGCCCTGGGCAAGATAGTTAACCTTTCTGAGCCCCAAAGGCCTCATCTGTAAAATGAGTGTTTTAGAATAAATGATCTTTATGATCCTTTCTATTACAAACATTCTGTGCTGTGAAACCTCAAAGCTATAAACTATATGAGAATAAGAGCCATTTTTTTTAAATATTTTTAATCCCTCCAACAGGCCCTAATGTAACTTTGAGTTTACTACCTTGCTTCTGCTATTTGAAGTAGAGAATAGATTTTTGAAGACAGTTCTAACATGTACTAAACTAGATTAGAAATTGGACATTCTGTTTTAATAGCAGGCCAGGCTATTTATCAGGTATAGATGTCATAGGAACTTGCATGTTTCAATAGTAAAAACATTATGGGAAATGAATCATTGGGATGAGATTATGTAACCCCATTTAAAAGAATAATACTTTAATATTTGGCTATAAAAGGATTGTGGGTTGAATTGTGTCCCTTCCAATCCCTCAAGAAAGATATATTGATGTCCTCATTCCCTGGTACCTGTGAACATGACCTTATTTGAAAATAGGGTCTTTGTAGATGTAATAAAGTTGAGATAATGGGCGCCTGGGTGACTTAGTGGGTTAAGCCTCTGCCTTCAGCTCAGGTCATGAGCTGGGATGAGCCTCGCATCAGGCTCTCTGCTCAGCAGAGAGGCTGCTTCCCCCTCTCTCTCTGCCTGCCTCTCTGCTTGCTTGTGATCTCTCTCTGTCAAATAAATAAATAAAATCTTTAAAAAAAAATAAAAAATAAATAAAAGTTGAGATAAGATCATACTGAATTAGGGTAAGCCCTAAAATCAGTGACTAGTGTCTTTAGAGGAAGACCATGTGGATACACAGGGATCAAGGGACCCACAGGTTGAAGGCCATGTGATGATGGAAGGAGAGATTGCCATGATGCAGCTGCAAGTCAAGGGATACCAGGGACTAATGGCAACCACCAGAAACGAGGAAAGAGGCACAGAACAGATTCTCCCTCAGAGCCTCCAGAAAGAACCAATGTTACCAACACTTATTTCATACTTCTAGGCTCCAGAGCTGTGAGAGAATACATTTCTGTGGTTTTAAGCCACCCAGTTTGTGGTAATTCATTGCGATAGCCATAGGAAACGAATACTTGGATACCGGCCTAGGGAAAGTCCCCAAAGGATATGGCTCTGGACTAGATCAGTTACAGATTGCAACCACTGTAGGATATCTACCTTCAGCCTAGAACATCTTTATAAATCGAGATGAAAACTGAAAGAAACTATGATTTCTTTGGAAGCAACCCAGAATTCTGTAAGAGATTAGGAAATATCTAATAAAAACTCTAATCAGCCTAAACTAGTATCCTATTTGTTATAACTATTACTGGTCCCTTGAAAGCCACCTTTGACCCAGCATTTCATACTCACAAGCCTCAAGGTAAGCTACAGGAAGACTATTCCTTAGAGTTATTGGCCATTTATTGGTAAACCTTTTTCTACCTTATGCAGGTTTCCTTTCTCTGATTTTAGTTAACCATTTATACAGTTAGATACTAAGGATCTTTGAGCTTCAAAGAATGAACAGTGAATATATCCATTTAATCTGTTTATTTGCCCATTGGGAAAAATCTGTCTCCTACTCTATGAAAACCTCATCCATTCCTCCACCATGCATAGCTCAGATCTCATCTACCTCATGAAGGCACCATTGACCACCCTATTTTGAAATAATCTGCTTTCCGTAATTACATAATTTATGCTGTGTAATTTCCCTTGATGCTTAGCAAATAGTACCCTTCATTATAGTTTTGTTTTGGTATCTGTGTGACTCATCTACTTGACTAGATTGCTCTTAGAGGATGGGAATTATAATTCATGCTGTTTTGTATCTCTACCCCATACCTGCAATACACAAAGAACAGTGTATGCACATCATTAAGTACATTGTGATGAGTCTTTTTCAATTATGGTGGACAGATTATGACAGAATTGACAACTTAATTCAACAGTTAACTGGTTCTTATAGAACTCATCATTATTTGAAAAAAAAATCAAGACAATCTGTATTCTAAGACTCTAGCACAGAATTTCTGGTTAATAGTGGTTGACTTAATTTATTCTCTTGCTTGTTATTTTCAAGTTATGCTATTGCTTAACTTATCTCATTTTTAAAAGCAGTATTTATAAATATAATTCATAAAAGTATGGTGTCATTGGCCAATGAAAAGAATTGCTGCCAGTTTTAGAGAAGAAACTAAAGTCTAGTAAACTAGAGTTTACTAGAAATTGCTGACCTCCTCGCAAAAGTGATGAATTAACGACCACATACAGCATTATGAAAGCTGGTTGTAGTTTGTTTAAGCCAGTCTCTCTCTTTATGGCATTCTCAGTCTTTCTAAACAGCTAGGATATGATAGCATTTTAAAAATTAAAGTACTTCACATAACCAAGAACATGCTATGAAATGAGCAACATTAAGCTCAAAACAATTGAAGCTTCAGATACTGGAGCAGGCAAGAATTTTAAAGAGCCCAAATGAATAAGCAGACAACATTGTTGTGCTTCTTCAGATGCAGTAATAATTAGGCTCAGAGGTTAGCAGGAAGAGATTTTATAGCAATAATGGTTCCCAGTACCATTTTTCTCTTGTGACTTTGACTTACAAAGGTAAAGCTTTTATTTGAAGATTTGATACAATGCAGCTGCAGACAGCAGGGGACAGGGGGAATTTGGCCAAAAGGCTGGACTCTTTCAAACATCTATGAGAGAGGGAGAGTTTGAGAGGGAAAGACTGGGAGAAATTGAAAGATAGAAAAGGAGGAGGGGAGGGGACAAAAAGAAAAAAAAAGATTTACATTACCAATGACAAATCAAAGCTGAAAGTTTGCCATGGCTGTTGTCATTCATTGCCATTCATTGCCATTCATATTTACAAAGCAGACTGCTGTGATAATTGATTTGATGGTCCAGCTTGAGTGGAAGCACTTCTGGGCATAGCAGGCCTCAGAGATGCCAAAAAAGAAGAAAAGGTGGGAATGAAATAATGCACTACTTTCTCCTCAGAGGCATGTGGCCCAGTTTTTAAGAACAGAAAAACATGCTCTGGGATAGGGAGGGTAGAATGGGGAGCAAACCTAAAGAACTTAGTAATAAATACAAAAATGACCATATAGCTCTAGTCAGATAAAAATAGGCATTCAAACAGAGACAGTAAAAGGACATATTTTACTGACAGGTGAATAATAGAGGAGCGTGGTGGAAATAATCTGATTTTTAATGGACTCAGTTCTTAAGAGTACCTTTTTTACCTTTTTTTTTTTGAAACTGTTCTTTTGTATAGGGACAAAAGTGATTCCTTTTCTAAAAACCCTTTTAATTTTTTAGACTTTTCAAACTAGATTAGTAGTTGAGAAGGAGAAAAAGAAAATAATAATTGAAACCGAAAAGCTGTATATATGCTTGTATTATCTAAACGTCATTGAATTTATTTCCATGAAGCAAAAGGTAATAATGAAGCTTGTCCTTAGATTTCTGAGTGGAGGGTGGTGTTCAGCCATTACTTCCTGCTGATATGAATAAGTGAGGAGACTAAAGTGCCAGTTGAAGGAGGGAAAAAAAGAGAGAGATTTTTTTTTTTTAAAGTACTGAATTCACTGTTTGACCTCTTAATCACAACTGCCGGTTGAATTGTGTGCCCTTTCATCAATTTAAGGGCCTAAACAAAACCAGATAAAAGATATAGCTGTCAAAACACAAATTTTCATCAGAACCTGTTTGTCTTTTGAGGGAAATGTAGTTATTTATATTTTAAAATAGCTCAATCCTTTACTTAATTCCCTTTCTCTCTTTTCTTGCCTGTCTCCCTTCTACCTTTGTTTCTCCTTTCTCTCTTCTACTTACCTGTGTACAGGCCTTTACTTAAGCCAACAGGGAATGTCTGTTGTCTGGCCAGATCTGTTTTATACATATGCAGCCATTATGCAAATATCAATACCCTCACATCACATCACATCACATTTTCTGCTCTCCTGAAAAGTTTTCTCGATTACAATGAGACATTGAACGTTGGGAGTTTTGTAAAAAAAGAAAAACCTCAAATATATGACTTGTTTTAAAAAGACTATATGAAATTAATACAGAGAAAGCAGTGTTAGCTGTATCATTATAATGTATGGCAGTATTTCTCAAATTAAAAAAATCATCAGTATGGGAATTACCTGGGAAGCTTATTAAAATTTAGATTCTCAAACCCCACCACAGATCTACTGAATCACAGTAAATGGCATCCAGGAATCTACATTTTAACAAGTGCTGCACATTTATCTGCTATATACTACTGAAGTTGGGACTCCAGAGACATAATGGTTAGTCAGATAAACTGGATTCTGATACATTTTCCACCATTATTAGTTGTATAAACTTGGGCAAATTACCTAGTCTCTCTGAAACTCAATTTCCTTACCCATCGGATGTACATAACACTGTTTATTAGGATTGTTCTGAGGATTAAATATGATAATAAACGCTTAGCATAGTAGCCAGTAATTACAATACTAAGATATAGCCAGTACTGTTGATATTGTTTAGCTTTCATGATTTAGAAATAGATTCTTTACTATGAGTCATTCATATTGCCTCCATTTAAAGTAAGTATTGGTTTCTACTTCAATGCTTTATTAACCTGTGTAGTACTATACATGTCTCAAAGAGTTTATAAGATTAATCATACCTATCATTTCATCTTACCCAATTGGGAAACAAAAATATCTTAGACTAAAATACTAGTCTAGAATGTGACACATTCTTACTCTAATAGAATCTTCTTATTAACTGTATATAGGCCACTGGATGTACACATTATTCATATGTGAATGTAGTTAGGGAACATTAAGATGCTGAACTTATTGAATGAGGGAGGGAAGAACACCTAGGATATAAATGTCATGCTATAAATACCAAAAGCAACTCACAATGTGACCAGCAGTACCACCTGCCTCATAACCAAAGATAATCAAATATTATCATGGCTGAACAGGGAAAGTCTTTGTCCTCATAGCCTGGAATAGAGAAAAGATCACTAGAATCTTTTTATACCTAATTTCAATGCTTCCAAGCTCTGTATCTTAAAAAGTTCAGGCTACTATAACAAAAATACCACAGACTGACTAGCCTGAACAACAAACATTTATTTCTCACAGTTCTGGAGGCTAAGAAATCCAACCAATGTCAAGATGGCCATAGATCCCATGTCCAGTGAGGGCTCACTTCCTGGCTTATATACAGCTATTCATCTGTACTTGTATGACTGAGGAGAGAGAGAGATTATCTCCCTCATGTCCCATTTATGAGGGCTCCCCACTTATGTAATACCTAATTACTGTCCAGAGTCCCTACCTCCAAATACTATCACATTGGTTATTATGTCTCAACATATGAATTTGGGTGGGGAGACACAAACATGCAGTCGGTATTACTCACTACTTCAGAAAAACCTCTTATTTTTAGCGCCTCCATGTAAAATGAGGATAAATCCTATTTGCCCCACTTCAGAGCCTTGAATTAAGAAGGAAATGTGCTAATGTATCTAGCAACCATTTGTAAACCAAGTTCTACACAAATGTATGGTATTATTTCAAATCTTTCCAAATGGACTGAAAGTCCACCTTGAAAATGTTGTTACCAACTTCTGGCAAGTGATCGCATTCTTTCTCATTTTCCAGGAAGTCCAAAAAAATAGGTGAAGTTAGAATTCCTCATTTATCAAATCCTTGTTTGTGCCTTGTGGTTTTTGCTTGAGGTGACCAGATTTCACTGATGCATTTTTATATAGCTTTTGCTGAATATTCCTTGATCCAAAAGCTTTCAACTTTGTGGCTTTGAAGTTCCAGTTCCCTGATCAATGTCTAAACTTGTGAAGCTTGAAATTTATCATTTGGCATTGACTTCCATGTTAATTTGAGTCAAAACTCAGTGTCCTTTAAACATCTTGAGGCAGATTTTCAGCATGGCCTCGTTTTAACTGATACAGTTACATATTTGTAAGTACAAATTGCCACTTTTGTCCTCAAGAGAGCACAGATCACACCTGAGATGAGGTAATTGAAGGTGCAAAAAAACACTTCTACAAAAAGGTCTTTATAACACTCTTTCCCCCCCAATAACCCTCCCCTCCCTTCCTCTGTGTACAGGAAGAAAAGGAGAAATAATGCTATTACTAAGCTCTGAGTAGAGGTCAACATTTCTTCTCAAGAAAAATAAACTGCATATAATTTATGTTTCTTTTCTAAAACAAGATACACATGAGATACTGAGTAATTTACAATAGAAAGTTAATGGAAATGCTGATGTCTTTCACAGTTATCATTTTGCTGCAAGGTAATATAACACTTTAACTTAAGCAAATGAGTAGCTTTGGCTATTGAATAATAGCTTTTGAGAGCCAGTTATGGAACTTACAATACACCTATAGTTTTAGTTGCCTAAAACTGTATCCTCTGAGGTTACTTTAGACCAAGAGAGTAACATTTGGTTTGAATATGCCCTTCTTTGCACCAGTAATCTCTGGGTCATTTTTGGATTCTAGAGCTAGAGAAAATGAGAGCTATAAGAAATGAAGCCAAACTCAATTTAGAGCTTATTTGTTACCTAAAGAGTATGTATGTTGCCATTGGCTTATAAAATTATCTAGGCTGTGGGAAAACTTCCTAGCCCTTTCTTGGTATATTCCTTGTGGCCATTCCAAGTACTGCCTGGAAGTTATTTGTAGAACTTGATTTTATTCTTCTAGTAATTTATATATACTTTATTTATATTTATATTTTATTTATATATTTATATATACTTTATGTATTTGTATACATATGATTTATATGCACATACATACATATACATACATACACACACATATTACTTAGCCTGGCCTACTCATAGACTACACATGTACCTAGCCCAGTACCAGTAGGCAGTCATTTTTTTTTTACCCTCAGAAATAGCAGACTGTTATTTAAATGGGCAGTTTCCAGGGCGCCTGGGTGGCTCAGTGGGTTAAAGCCTCTGCCTTTGGCTCAGGTCATGATCTCAGGGTCCTGGGATAGAGCCCCGCATCGGGCTCTCTGCTCAGCGGGGAGCCTGCTTCCTCCTCTCTCTCTCTGCCTGCCTCTCTGCCTACTTGTGATCTCTGTCTGTCAAATAAATAAATAAAATCTTTAAAAAAAATAAATGGGCAGTTTCCTTTACTTAAGTGCACAGTACAATTTAATGCAGGTTGATCTATGCATTTCCCCTTGAATGACTAAATTACAAAAGGCCATCTGTAATTTCCTTTCCACTTCAGCACTGTTAAAGCAAAAAAGTGTTTAGTGAAACCTAGGTAACTGATGGGATTCTTACAGGCAGTTCAAGACCTAGTATGAAACCAAATACTCCTTATAAGCACCAGCCTAAAGGATACGAATCAAGAATTTCCCCAATTAAGTCTTATTAATAAATTTGATGAAAGGGAAGATCATAGAAGGTAACTAAAAATGTATTAGTGATGACAGGGTGAGAAAGAGGTGATAAAGGTTTTTTAGAGCATATTTTTAAAGGATTGCTGTCAAATAATAAATAGTTTGAACTTGTTCTTGTACTAGTGACAAATACATATCTGAACCAAAATTACTATTTTGTTTCATTTTATTCCTTCCCTCACACACTAATATCCATAGTGATAACCAGTCCTAAAGAGTGTTACTCTGTTGTGTTCAGAAATCATTGCCTATTAAGTAGCTAAAATGTAAGAGAATTACAGCTCACTCCATATTGTCAAGCCATAGAAACAGCAACAAAGATACCCAAATGAAACAAGCTCTGTTTTTTTCTCCTCAAAACCAAAGAAGTGTAAGAAAAGCATTGAATTTAAAGGCAGAAACTATTCCAGAAGGTTATTGCTAGAATTCAGATACCAAAGACAGTAATAGAATTATACCTTTACAAAGAGGAATTACTACCATTTTTTGTCTCAAATTCATTCAAATGTTGAAAAGAAAGCTTAACCATGTTTCACTTTACAGTCTTCACAGGAGATAGTATAATGAATGAAATTAGTTCTCTTGTAAGACCCTCTTAAAAATTGATACATTCTGTGGGTAAGTACTTCCTTGTGACCATGGGTTAGGATAAATTTTTTGGTTAATAGTTTTCTCTAGAGAAAACATTATTCTCATATTCTATTTCATCAGTGAAATTTTAAAACTAATACTTTTTCATATTTAAAAACTCCAAAATAAAGAGAAAAATACAACTTGAGTTGTGATTTCTTTCAGTCCTCAGTCTGAAGAGGTTGAGCCCATTTAAGGTATATTGGACAGGGAAACAGTACCCTAATAAATGTTGGCTTAACAGAATTCATTCCCATACTTGTGGGAATAGTATCAGATGAGTTGGCCAGAAAAAGCCCAACCGAGTTTGATTTGTCCAATGTGATTTGAGGAAGGGAGGGGAGCTTAGCGTGCTCTGCTCTGAGTATCATTGCTGAGGATGAGAATGAGAGCCAAAGTTTAGGATTTGGCCAGGGCCCAAAAAGATACTGTCACTGAGAAGAAGAAGAAGAAACTGATACATGGTAATGCTCTTTCAGACAGTGAAAAGAAGAAATAGAACAGAGTTGGCCCTCCACCTGTGGCCTGTCCACCCTCCCCCATTTTTTTTAACTCATCCATGCTAACCTTCTCCTCCTTTCTCCAGCATAGCCACTTTGTAATTATTACCACATTCTCTTTGTACATTATCTTTTGCTTTCTTGCAGTTGTTTAATATGGCTTTTTTTCTATTACAAGGAACAGGGGCTTACTGAGGTTTTCTTAGAGAAGATATTGTTAAGGAAAAATGGAGAAGAAATACACAGTGGCTGCCTAGACATACCTCACCAAAACTAGACTATCCCAGTTACAACAGTGCTCTGACAATCTGACAGCATATCTGGTGACGCAATGACCACTCTGCTGGTAGTCTTCCTTTAGGAGCAGGTGTCTGTTCTGCCAAGCTCCACTTGTATCTTACTAATCTGTCCATTCTCATGCTTTGCCATTATGGTGACTCAGCTGCTCTGTTTTTGTTTTTCTATCTAATCCTTCTTTGTACTCCCTAACAATAAGTGTACTCTCTGTTCTCGCAGTCTCAGAGATGTTATGTGAAAAAATATGCATTTTAGAAAAGGTGAATCAGAGTGTCTGCCATATATCTGAGATCATCATGGGATCAGTGGGTCAAGTGAGCCTCTAGAGAAAGTCTGTAAGGATTGACCTACAGAGTGGGGTACACACTAAAGGCTAGAAGCCAGATCATAAATCGGGGAGAGCAGAAAGTAGTATCTAGAGAATAGACAGCCGGGTATCCATCTACAAGTGAGGAGGAGGCTAGTCACTGGTCCAGAGTGTGGTTTGGGTCAAGGAACTGACAAATACAAGAAAGCGGATCCAAGGGGAGAAAGGAGTATATTTCCATACTGGTAGATCAGGTTGGTCTGCCTCTGTTAATCCCCACTTATACTCTGGGAACAGTTCAGTGGTTTCTTTTGCCTTCTAAAACAGTTCTTTTTTTTTTTTTTGTTACTAATACATGAACTGTATCTCTGGAAGTAGGGTCATTTCATAAAATAAATGTTTTATTTCATCTGTGAGGTGCTGAAATGTCATGGCCACAGAGAGTTAAGCACAGAATTGTGATACATTACTGAAAAATCTCTAGCAGTTGACTGTTTTGTTGTTGTTGTTAGGAGGGTAAGATAGCTTTCATCATAGTGATGAATCAATATGGCAATCTTTTATTTTTTCATCCATGAAAAGTTCATTATCATAAAATTCATATACCATAAAATTCATCATTTAATCATTTATAGACAAATTTTAAATGTGTTTTTTATCTGAAAGATTGAATGTTTTCATGTAATACTCTTAATTTTGTTTTTTTACTTGTGTACAATTGACATCAAATGTTATATTTGTTTCAGGTATATAAATATAGTGATTCAACTTCTCTATGTCATGCTGTGCTCACCACAAGTGTAGCTACCGTCCATTATCATACAATGCTATTACAGTATTGTTGACTGTATTCCCTGTGCTGTGCTTTTTCTTCCTATGACTTATTCATTCCATAACTGGAAGCCTGTATCACCCACTCCTCTTTACCCATTTTGCCCAAAATTTTATCCCCCTTCCCTCTGGCAGCCATCAGTTCTCTGTTTTTATAGGTCTGATTTTTTGTTTGTTCATTCATTTTTTTTTTAAGATTCTGAATATGAGTGAAATCATATGGTATTGTCTTTCTCAGTCTGACTTATTTCATTTAGCATAATACCCTCTAGGTTTCATCCATATTGTCACAAATGGCACAGTCTTATCCTTTTTTATTGTGTGTGATATTCCATTATATATATTATATGCATATATAGATATAGATGTATATGTACACACACACACACACACACACACATCTTATATATCCATTTGTCTGTCATGAACACTTAGGTGACTTCCATATCTTGGCTATAGTAAATACTGCTGCAGTAAACAGGGGCGCACATATCTTTTCAGATTAATGTCTTTGTTTTCTCTGAATAAATACCCAGTATTGGAATTATTGAATCATATGGTATTTCTATTTTTAATTTTTAATTGTTTGAGGAACCTCCATACTGTTTTTCATAGCGGCTGTCACCAGTTTAAATTTTCCACCAACAGTGCATGAGTTTTCCTGTTTCTCCACATCCTTACCAACACGAGTTATTTCTTGTGTTTTTATTTTAGCCATTCAGACAGGTGTATCTCACTGTGACTTTTGATGTGCATGTGATGAGCAGTGGTGTTGAGCATCTTAAAATAATTTAATTTGCCATGTGTATGTCTTCTTTGGAAAAATGTCTATATTCAGTTTTGCTGTCCATGTTTTAATCAGATTGTTGTTTTGATATTGAGTTATATGAGTTCTTTATATATTTTAGATATTAACCCTTAATCAGATGCATCATTTGCAAATATTTTCTGTCATGCTGTAGGCTGCCTTTTAGTTTTGTTAACTGTTTCCTTTGTTGTGCAAAAGCTTTTTGATTATGATGTAATCCCAGTAGTTTGTTCTTGCTTTTGTTTCCCTTGCCTTGAGACATTTCTGGAAAAAATTGTTGCTATGGCTGATGTCAGAGAAATTACTGCCTGTGCTCTCTTCTAGGATTTTTATGGTTTCAGGTATTATATTTAGGTCTTTAATCCATCTTGAATTTATTTTTGTATATGGTGTAAGGAAGTGGTCAGGTCTCATTCTTTTGTGCATAGCTCCAGTTTTTTCCAGCGCCATTTCTTGAAGAGGCTGTCTTTTCCCCATTGTATGTATGTTCTTGAACATGGCTATCTTTTAGTCTCCATTGTGTTGATAGAGTAAAGTCCCACATTGTGATTAGTGTGGAAGAATATTCTTACCAAATTTCCCTTGTTATCTTGCCAACTAGCTCAGCATGGTGTGGGTGATTATCTAAGGAGAACACTCCCAGCTGGTCTCCATAGCATTCAGGGATAGATTTACTCCAAGTCTGTAGATAGGAGATATGAGAAGTTGTTTGTCAGGACCACATTTCCCAGTGTGTTTCCACTGAACATTTGTTTTTTCAGATGTTACTACATGTCTTGTGTAAAAAGGGTTGGGTAAAAATACTGGATAAAATAAAATTGGGTAAAACAAATGTCTCTGAGAACTCTTCTTGCCAAACCTCTGGGTATTGCTCATTGGTTCCACAGCTATTGTAGTCCAACACAAGTAGTATGATTTACAAGTTGGTCTCTTAGGGCCCTTTCACCTTCTAAGACCCCAGTACCAAAGACAACTAATCTTTTCCTGTATGATTCAAGATTACTGTGGTGTCAGTTTGCCTAGGTGGCTTAGTCAGTTGAGCATCTGACTCTTGGTTTTAGCTCAAGTCATGGTGTCTACGTTCAGTGTGAAATCTGCATGTCACTCTCCCTCTGCTCCTCCCCCTGTGCCCTCTCTCCCTCTCTCTTCCTCTCTTTATGTCTGTCTCTCTCTCTCCCTCATAAATAAATAAAATATTTTTAAAAAATTACTGTGGTCCCAATTCAGCCTCAAAGGGACTCCTTTGAAACTGTGAACAAGAGTAAACTGGCTTAGGAGGACAACAAAGTGTCTAGTTATATGTGTCAGTGCTCTAGAAACTTAATACAGAGATTTTTATGAGGGCATCAGTTTGGTCTTTGTGACTAAACTATCAGTTATGCTATGGGGGATGGAATTCAAGTCTCCAGTATTGTCCTTAGAGCATATCTGAAGGGCAAGACTGATGATACTAAACCTTAGATATCCTAAGAATGAGCTAAGCTTTAATAATAAAAACTTCTTGGGCACCTGGGTGGCTCAGTCAATTAAGCACCTGCCTTTGGCTCTGGTCCTGTCCCCAGGGTCTCAGATCCAGTCCTATACCCTCTGCCCCTCCCCACTGCTTGTGTACTCTCTCTAGCTCTCTCTCAAATAAAAAAATCTTTAAAAAATAATGAAATTTTCTTTTTTACACAGTATCTTTCTATTATTTCAGTACCACTTGTTATACGTATTGGTAACAATATGTCTAAGGTAACAATGTAAATTCACTTGGATTCTACAATATGGATTCCTTTCCATATATGTATCCCAGCAGAATAGGATGAAGTATTGACCAGTTGCCAAGTAACTGAAACAATCTGCATTGGTCCTTTGGTGATATATGTAAGTCTTATTCCTTGGGGGTGCCTTCCAGGGATCTTGAGACAATGTCTTAAATCCTCCCCCTTTGTCTCCTGTACATATGCCAGGTCTTCTCAAATCCACTTTTCTATTTCCTCCTTTCTTTTGCTTTTTACTCCCACCTTTTTTTTAAAGATTTTTTTTACTTATTTGACAGAAGATCACAAGTAGGCAAAGAGGCAGGCAGAGAGAGAGGAAGGGAAGCAGGCTCCCTGCTGAGCAGAGAGCCTGATGTGGGGCTTGATCCCAGGACTCTGGGATCATGACCTGAGCTGAAGGCAGAGGCTTTAACCCACTGAGCCACCCAGGCACCCCTTACTCCCATCTTCTATTTTCCACTCCTCATAAAGAAGACAGCAAATGGGGGCGTCTCTAGTTTGCATTCCCACCAGCAAAAAAAACTAAACTTTAGTTTAGCCAACATACGCTAGTATTATTTTTAAAGACAAATATCTGTTAAGGAGTTTGTCTTGTACATAAGGACATGTTTCAAAATGAAGAATATGGACTTTTTTCTTAATATATACTAAAATGTTTTTCTGTGTTGAAAGATGGCAATTTATTTTCATGAATCAAATCTTGCACTTAAAGCTAATGTCTATTTTTTATATATTTTGTTGTGGTAGAGATATTTTGTAAAGGTATGGAGTAATGGCTTTTAGTAAACGTGGGCTTTAAAAATAATTACTTTAGGGGCACCTGGGTGGCTCAGTTGTTAAGTGTCTGGCTTTGGCTCAGGTCATGATCCCAGGGTCCTGGGATCCAGCCCCACAGGAAGCTCCCTCTCGGCAGGAAGTCTGCTTCTCCCTTGCCCACACTCCCTTCTTGTGTTCCCTCTGTCACAGTGTCTCTCTCTGTCAAATAAATAAATAAAATCTTTAACTTAAAAAAATTTAAAATTTAAAAAAATAAAAATTATATTTTTGGTGTAACTTTTCACCTCACCTCTTAAAAGAAATTTTTTAAATTTATATCATTTCTTCTTTTAATTTTAAGCATAGCTCCCAAAATACAACAGTTTTGTATTAAAATAAATGAATTTGTGAAGTTGCTTTCTTTGCAGCATGAGAAGCTAACAGCTAGAATAAAAATAATGAACCTAATATTTTTTGTTGCTGGAAAATAATTATGAGAATATTACACAGAGGAAGCCATGCTTAAAATGAAAGCTTCATATTGCATTCAAAACTCAAGTGGGACTTTCAAGTATTCTGTTTAGTAGAATAATACATTGATGAACCCTTGGAGAACGAATTATGTTGTTTCACATGAATTACAAATGCATCATTTAGCTGCATTATAGTCTTACATGTGTCCTTTACAATTAAGCATTGTCAAATGTTAGAAATGTAAAATTTAAGTTGCAAAGAAAGCATGTTTTTTAAACAAAGTGGTCTAAATAAATACCGGTATTTTAATTTGAGATCTGTAACTGGTCTACAGATTTTCTTTTCCTATTTTTGTAAGCTCAAAGTATGAATCTGAGAACTTCTTTTAATAGAGTTCCCTTACTAAAATTCTATTATTGATGTAAGTATAAGCTGTAACAGTAATTTTTTCCATTTCCTTTTTTTAAGTTGCAATTTAAATTCCAGTTAGTTAACATATAGTGTAATAATAGTTACAGATATGCAATATAGTGATTCAGTACTTCCATTCAACACTCAGTGTTCATCACAAGTTCACTCCTTAATTCCTATCACCTATTTAACCCATCCCCCCACCTGTCTCCCCTTCAATAACATTCAGTTTGTTCTCTATAGTTAGGAGTGTGTTTCTTGGTTTGCATCTCTCCTTTTTTCCTTCATGATCACTGGTTTTGTTTCTTAGATTCCACATGTGAGTGAAATCATATAGTATTTGTCTTTCTCTGACTTACTTATTTCACTTAGCATAATACTCTTTAGCTCTATCCATGACTTTATAAATGGCAAGCTTTTGTTCCTTTTTATGGCTGAGTAATATTCCATTATATATATCGCTTCTTCTTCATCAAATCATTAATCAGTGGACACTTGGGCTGTTTCCATGCTTTGGCTATTGTAGATGATGCTGCTGTAAACATCAAGGTGCATGTATCCCTTTGAATTAGTATCTTCATTCTTTGGATA
This sequence comes from Lontra canadensis, assembly GCF_010015895.1. Lineage (NCBI taxonomy): Eukaryota > Metazoa > Chordata > Mammalia > Carnivora > Mustelidae > Lontra > Lontra canadensis. Next base: position 4,988,323 of record NW_022631071.1, on the reverse strand, counting down.
ACTACCTAGAAGGGTGAAATTGTTGAATCATAGGGTAGTTCTATTTTTAACTTTCCGAGGAACTTCCATTTTGTTTTCCATAGTGGCTGTGGCAGTTTGCATTCCCACCAGCAGTGCAAGAGGGATTTACTCTCTCCACATCTTTGCCAAAACCTGTTGTATCTTGTACTGTTGATTTTCACCATTCTGACAGGTGTGAGGTCATATTTAATTAAAGTGTAGATTTGTATTTCCTTGATGATCAGTGATGTTGAGCATCTTTCATGTGTCTGTTGGCCATCTGTATGTCTACTTTGGGAAAATGTCTGTTCATGTCTTCTGCCCATTTTTAATTGGATTATTCAGTTTTGAGGTGTTGAGTCTTGTAAGTTCTTTCTATGTTTTAAATACTAACCCTTTATCACATGTGTCATTTGCAAATACTTCTCCTATTCCATTTGTTGCCTTTTAGTTTTATTGTTTCCTTCACTGCCCAGAAGCTTTTATTTTGATGAAGTCCCCATAGTTTATTTTTGCTTTTGTTTCCCTTACTTCAGGAGACGTATCTAGAAAGAAGTTGCTACTGCCTTTGAGAGCTTACTGCCTGTGTTCTCCTATAGGATTTTAATGGTTTCCTGTGTCACATTTAGGTCTCTCATCCATTTTGAATTTATTTTTGTGTGTGGTATAAAAAGTAGTCTTTCTTTTGTGTGTTGCTGTCCGATTTTCCCAACACCCATTTGTTGAAGAGAATGTGTTTTTTCCATTGGATATTCTTCTCTGCTTTGTCAAAGATTAATTCACCATCTAGTTGTGGGTTCACTTAGGGGTTTTCTATTCTGTTCTGATTGATCTATGCATCTCTTTTTGTGCCAGTACTATACTGCCTTAATCCCTACAGCTTTGTAATGTAACTTGAAGTCTGGAATTGTGATGCTTCCAGCTTTGCTTTTCTTATTTGAGGTTGCTTTGGCTATTAGGGTTCCATATAAATTTTAGGATTATTTATTCTAGCTCTGTGAAGAATGCTGTTAGTATTTTGATAGAGATTGCATTAAATGTAAAGGTTGCTTTGGGTATACAGACATTTTAATAATATTTGGTCTTCCAGTCTGTGACATGAAATACTTTTTCATTTCTTCATGTCATCTTCAATTTCCTTGATCAGTATTCTATAGTTTTCAAACTACAGGTCTTTCACCTCTTTGGTTAGATTTATTCCTAGGTATCTTAATGCTTTTGGCATAATTGTAAATGGGATTGATTCCTTAATTTTCCTTTCTCCTGCTTCATTATTGGTGTACAGAAATGCAACAGATTTCTGTATGTTGATTTTGTATCCTGTGACTTTTCTAAGCTCCTTTATCAGTTCTAATAGTTTTTTGTTGGAATATTTAAAGTTTTCTACATGGAGTATCATGTCATCTGCAAATGGTGGAAATTTGACTTCTTCCTTGACAATCTGGATGCCTTTTATTTCTTTTCGTTGTTGTCTGATTGCTGTGGCTAGGACTTCCAGTACTATGTTAAATAACATTGGTGAGAGTGCACATCCCTGTGACATTAATTTTTATTACACACTTTAGGCTTATTTCTGGAATTTGAGCATCAGAAACATGTTATTAAAACTTTTTTTATTATTTCTATAGCTGCCTTTTCAAATGCATTTCCAAAAAGTTCTTAAGCTTTTTACTCTGAAAGTGACAGATTCAAGTAGGAACTGAAATTCTAGTAACGCAAATAGTATACCAGTACAGAGTTCTCACAGTAAGTTTCAGTGAATTATGTAGGAGGTGAACATTGATTCTCTTATGAGTCTGTCTCTCTCTGAAAATAATATTCCTATCAGCCCTGCCATTTTATAGGAAAAGATTATATTCCAAGGAACTGGATAATACTGGTAACTAAGAAGGCAGAAATCATAGACATTGAATAGTTTAAGTTAAATGTGATTAGCTTCTGGGGTGCCTGGGTGGCTCAGTGGGTTAAGCCTCTGCATTCGGCTCAGGTCATGATCTCAGAGACCTGAGATCGAGCCCTATATCAGGCTCTCTGCTCAGCAGGGAGCCTGCTTCTGCCTGCCTCTCTGCCTACTTGTGATCTCTGTCGCTCTCTGTCAAATAAATAAATAAAATCTTAAAAAAAGAAAGAAAGAAAAAAATGTGATTAGCTTCTGTAATACAAACATTTATAGACAGAAAATGCTGTAAGATGAGGGAAGGACATAATCTATTCCAGTCCCATCCATGTTGATACAAAAGTTGGGTATTCATCCTTTCTGATGGAGACATAATACTCCATTGTATATATGGACCATATCTTCTTTATCCTTTTGTCCTTTGAAGGGCATCTTGGTTCTTTCCGAAGTTTGGCAACTGTGGCCATTGCTTCTAGGAACACTGGGGTACAGATGGCCCTTCTTTTCACTACATCTGTATCTTTGGGGTAAATACCCAGTAGTGCAATCGCAGGGTCATAGGGAAGCTCTATTTTTAATTTCTTAAGGAATCTCCACACTGTTTTCCAAAGTGGCTGCACCAACTTGCATTCCCACCAACAGTGTAGGAGAGTTCCCCTTTCTCCACATCCTCTCCAGCACTTGTTGTTTACTGTCTTGTTAATTTTGGCCATTCTGACTGGTGTAAGATAGTATCTCAGTGTGGTCTGGATTTGAATCTCCCTGATTGCTAATGATGGTGAACATTTTTTCATGTGTCTGTTAGCCATTTGTATGTCTTCTTTGGAGAAGTGTCTGTTCATGTCTTCTGCCCATTTTTTGATGTGATTATCTGTTTTGTGTGTGTTGAGTTTGAAGATTTCTTTATAGATCTTGGATATCAGTCCTTTGTCTGTAGTGTCATTTGCAAATATCTTCTCCCATATGGTTTCACTGACTTGTGGAGCATAAGGAATAACACAGAGGACACTGGGAAATGGAAAGGAGAAGTGAGTTGGGGGAAATCAGAGGGGGAGACAAACCATGAAAGACTGTGGACTCTGAGAAACAAGCTGAGGGTTTTGAGGGGGTGGGGAGTTGGGTGAGTCTGGTGGTGGGTATTATGGAAGGCACATATTTTATGGAGCATTGGGTAGTATGGAGGGCACGTATTGCATGGAGCACTGGGTGTGGTGTATAAACAATGAATTCTGGAACACTGAAAAGAAATAGAATAAAATGAAATGAAAAGAAAAAAAAAGATGAGGGAAACAGGGGAGCCTGGGTAGCTCAGTCGTTAAGTGTCTGCTTTAGGACCAGGTCATAATCTCTGGTTCCTGGGATAGAGCCTGAAAAGGGGCTCCTTGCTCAGCGGAGAGCCTGCCACTCGCCCTGCTTGTGCACTCCCTCTCTCTCTCTCTCTCTGTCACATAAGTAAAATCTTAAAAAAAAAAAAGATGAGGGAAATACAAAGTGAAGGAACATTTATTACCTACTAAGTGTCCAACACTATTCTAAGTACTGGGGGTACATAAAGAAGTGGGAAATTGTCCCTTTCTTCTAAAATCATACATTGCATATAAACATTTCAAAGGCCAATAGCAAAGGAATTCACAATGAGTTGACATATTATGGACCAAAAAGGTCTATTCACAGACTAAGGTGTATAGGCAAAGGTTATATGTATTTGAACTTCCCTGCATCACTGTCATCCTGTATGATTGCTAACAAAATTATAGATGGGAAATGTTAGTGCCAGAAAGGCTCTTAGAGATCATTTGGCCCAAATCTTTCATTTTTCCAGAGGGTGAAATCTTGGCCCAGAAAAGGTTAAGTATTTTACTCCACATCATACAGCAAATTAATGATAGTGGGAACTAGAACTCAAGCCTCTTGATTCTCAATCCAGTCTTTCCAGAAAGCACAAACACAAAGCTTTGTCTTTAAGCTCTCTCCCCATTCTCCCCTTTATTTGAATGGTGAAAACAGTGGCACAAGGTCTATGAAAAGATGAAACTCCCCAATAAGGAAAAGAAGCCCTGAATAGAATGCTCATGGGGTCAGTTAAGAAACTGAAAGAGGGCAAAACATGGTTATAGGGAATTAGAGAATAAATAGAGTCTAGGAAAAAAAATTAAGAGAAACCCAATAGCAAGAATGAGAAAATCACACACAAAAAAGGGAAAAAACTGAAATAATTATCCATTAGCACTTATTTTTATGGCAAACAGGCTAAAATGTCTTCGGTCTAATATATACCTTCAGTCTGCTTCAAAATGTTTCTTTTTCGAAATAAAAAGAACAGGCTGTGTTAGGTAGCCTCATATTAAAATGAAGAACTCTGTTGCCTAGCACATTTGTACAACTGCAGAGTTGTGATGACTGATGTGCATAATGATGACCCTGAGGCACTGTAAAGCCCCAAAGTGCCTTTTGAATCAGCAAAAAAAAAAAAAAAAATTGTTATGTTCAGCCTACTTTTGTTGTTAAATATATTTTATATTCAAATTCTTAGAAAATGGGGAGTATGTTTATAATACTTCTGATAATTAACTATGAAATCATAACAGGACTTCATCTTAGCTAAGCCACATAGTAGAGATTTTACTACTGAAGAATGAGGAAGATACTGTGTCATCCTACTTTTATCTTTCCAGATGTTTCCTTTCTTATGCTTTTTGGGCTTTCTTGTCTAATGAAATGTGGAATAGATAGATAGCCTTTCACAATTTCAGGCTGTCCAGCCTGATTGTTGACCATCTCAATCTAATGATGCTTTTGAAAGTATATGTTGTCTAAATAGATTATTTTGCCTTCTGCCACTTTACAGGTCTTTTTGTATGATGGTAAAAGATTATAATGTTTTCAGTGGCTCTCAAATGTCCTTTTTGTGTAAGTCAGCTGCCAGCCAAGCATCCTGGATCTATTTTTTAGCATCCATATGAATGTCTGTGATAAATAAGTCATTGCTTATTGGAGCTGCCTTTTGTGAAGCAGATTTTGCACTTACTGTTTCACATGCGCGATGACAGCAGTCAACCTAATTGACTATTACTTGGTCAGTTTCTGTGTCGGAAGTGATGCCAGGTAAAATAGAGAAGAAAAAATCCAAATTCAGTGTGTTTCTGTTGAAACCCAGAAAGATTTCATAATAGAAAAAAAAATACACTAATTTGAAGTTTTTCTGGGATTTATGTTCCCAACGGAGGAGCTTAAACCATGAAATTCTTTCTCACAACCTAACCAGATTGTTATGTGGGTCTCTAAGATTAAATTGCTAATAGGCACACTGACATATTATAAAAGGTATCACATGGCTGTAGTAAACATATATCAGTAGAAGCTACTTGGCTGTAATAAAGATAGGTCAGAAATGTGGTTCATTTAGTCAAACACCAGGAAACTCTTTTCATGTATTGTCTTTCCTAATTGGAGATCAAGGAAATCAGGTACAAAATGAGCATCTTTATCAGCTCAAACACTGGTAGACAATTATGTCTTTAAATATCCCGCAGTTATACTTTGCAATTAAAGTATTAAACTGTCTGTGATGCCCCCATTGCAGAGCAGCCCTCCTCTTCTGTGGCCAATGATACTTTTTCTTTTCTGTGTCATGTCTGCTTTGGAATCACCATCATTATGGGGCCTTACACTAGTCATGTTAGGCCATGCTGCTGACAATAGTAACTTTCAACAGGGAGAAATAACCAGGGAAAGGCCATCCATCATCAAGTAAAATAAGGAGAAACACCTGAGACTCAGGAGTATCAGCAAAGAACTGAATGCAGGGAACCATTTGAGTAGGATTACAAGCATCCTAGAATGTGCGGATTAGCCCTGGATTAAAGGAAATCAAGAATTAACCAACCTCCTTTGTGTGAATGAGCATCCTAGAGTTTGTAGTAATGCAGCCAATCGCCTCACTGTGTTTTGAATCTATTTGGATATCATATAAAGAATGAACATATGCAGTACTTAAGAAAGAAAGGTCAAGGGGCACCTGGGTGGCTCAGTGGGTTAAAGAAAGGTCAATTCTGCCATAGTGATCACTGAAGCATAATGTAGCAGGCTGGGTTGTTTTTTGTTTTTTGTGTTTTTTCTTCTTCCAACTCATCAGTTCTAGAACATTTAAACTTATCTTTTCAGAAAGTTGTGGGCTTTTGAAAAAAATCTCCTGCATCCGTTGTAACCCAGATTAACAGCACTTTAAAGCCAACTCCACACCTGCCAGAACATATTACAAACATCAAGTAATTTGTATGTAAATAGAGTTGTGTGGTTTCAGTAACAGGGTCTCTGGTTTTTCAGTGGCCTTCCTATTTATTAGCCTCTAAACAGATTAATTGGTATAACTCAGTATATCTTCCAGTTGTCTCTTATTTTATGGAATGTACTGCTTCAATTATAGTTAACAACCAGCCTGACAAGATTTGTTGTGGCTACAGTGCTTTGTTCACTTCGTAGCATTAATAGTGGCATTTGTATGGTACCCAGAATAAACCACTGGATTCATTATCCCTATCCAAAGAAAAGTAGTTTCCTTGATTTTCAGTGTAATGCTTCTGGATATCTAATGGCATTTTTGCAGATGGTGAATAAGAAAGAAATAAAATTGTAACCTCAGTATGTGCTGTAACTTTTGGTTTATAGTTCCTGAGAGGTGTAGAAATAACTACATATATTCACCCATGAGCTCAAAATTGCCTCTCTAATTCAAGTCATTGAAGTTGAATTTCACCTAAAGTCATTTGAACTCTTTTTTTATTCAAAGTCCTGTCCAATATTAGCTTGAATATCACATTCTTCAGTCATTTCAACTTTCTTCCTCTGAGCCTTCTAACCTTGGCTATCATTAGTTCTATATATACTTCTGTCCATTTGTCTCCTTTTCTTAGCCATTAGCTCTTTGAGGACATCAACCATGCTATCTTTTATTGCTTATACAATCTTCATTGAATATATTCATTCATTTTTTCTTTTTTTTTTTAATTAACAAATACTCAATGTGCTCTTCTTACTATTGGGCAATGATCTAGACAAGAGGTTGGCAAACTATAGTTAGTGGGCCAGATATAGCCTGTAGGGCTGGAAATAAGAATTTTTTTTTTTTACTTTTATATTTTATGACCCATTTTTGAAGGGTCATAAAAACAAACAAGAATATGTGATAGAGACCATATGTGTCTAACAAAGCTTAAAATATTTATTATCTGGCCCTTTAGAAGGAAAAGATTGCCAGCCCTTGTTCTAGTTGCTGGGGATACAATGAACAAAACAGACCAAAAAAATCCTACTTTTTTGGACCCTAAATTCTGTTTATACATTTATTTTCCACAGAATAAGAATCCATCTTAGTCATCTCCATAGTACTTACATATAATATGTGATGAACAAATATTTGTGAAATGAAACCATACATGCATTCCATTCTCCAGTAATACACAATATAGAAAAACATTTCTATATAACATAATTAAATGTATTTTTTAAAGTTTCATTTTAGGAGTCTTTTCCTAGATAGTTTTCAGAGAAAAAAAAAAGTAAAACTCTACTTATTTGTCAAAGATATTTTATTCTGGTACTTAATGAAATGGTCTCCCATCTTAATGTAATTTTTGTTCCTAATGAGGTCCTGATTATCTAGCCTCCTTATGAGAGGTAATCATAATTGTACTTGATTCTGAAAGCTTTCTAAAATGGTGGGTGTTTCCTAAGAGATCATTTTGTATATGTCACATTAAAACATTGAGTTAGTCTTCCAGGAGTCTCCATCCTTGAATTCTCAAGTGTGTGGTGTTGAAGAGCTGAAAGATAACATTTTATTCCACATTAGAAAAGACAGTCTTTGCTTTGAGACTCGCAACTTTTTAAGATGTTGGGCTATAGACTAGCCACTAATTCTCCAAAAGAGTGTATAGCCCTTAGAAACTGATGGTTGGATACTAGGGATGAGTTGAGTGCTGGGAGGAGAGTGGAAGGGATCAAAGGGCCAGTGAAAGGATGCCAGAAGTGGAAAGGGTGGGATTTGTAGAACCCAGCAGATTATGGTGGTGACAAAGAGGAATATGTAATGACCTTTTCCACCCCCTAAGTGGCAGAGTTTCCTACTCAGAGCCATAACTCCCAGCATACCCACCCAGTTAACTATTGTTACACCTACTTATCCCTGCCCCAAACCATCCCTACAACAGAGGAATTTCCTATATTCTCCTGTCTTTCAAACATTCAAAACTGGAAGTAGATGAGGCAGCATATCTAAAAAGAAAAATCACATAATCTTCTATTGAAATCTTTATTTCCACTGGCCCTTTAATCTGAACTGCCCTTACTCCTAGTATACTGCACACTTCCTTTTAAATACCGCACAACTGTTAATCTACATACTTTGTTTATTAAGAAATTGCTCATTCCACATTCCTTGCATAGATTTAGAGTTGACAAAATGAAAGTTTAAAATGCAGTAATGGAGAATCTTAATTATAAATGAAGGAAATTGCAGCATACTGTTGTATGTACTGATCTACTTTCAGATTCTTCACCTTTGTGAAGACTAATGAGATCACATATCTAGTATAGGGAATAGATAAAAATTTTAATACACCTGCCTAATTTGTATTGCTAGGAATTTTGTAAAATGGAGAATTATACCAGCAAATCTGGATGTGCTATCCCTTTAATTGCACCTACTGCTCCCCGTCACCAATCCATCCCATCCTTTCCTATAGCATTATGGATTATGAAGTCATAACATTATGGAGTAGCAAACATAGAAAATCATACGAAGTCATGACATTATGGAGTAGCAAACATAGAAAATCATGGGTTTGTTCTCTAAATGTAGATAACTCATACCCAGCAAAGTTTAATTAAATTTACTGGTTAAATTTCCTAGAATTTTGGATAATGATGGAAAAGCAGCATTTTGTTAAATCCAAGTTTGTCACAGGACTTATCTCTATGCAAAACAGTCTTTCATAAAATGAGTTTGAATCAGTTTCTCTTATGTAGCAAAGAAAAGACTTCTCACTCTGGAAAGGTTCTAGATCTTTGAACTCTACTTCTAAAGGATCATACTCATGCATATAAAATAACCCATCAGGCCATGAATGTACTCAGTAGTATTTATTGAGGAAATATTATGAGCATAGTGTGGTGCAAAGTATAAAAGTAGAAAGCACTCTCCCTTTCCTTGGGGAAATCAAGACTTAGAAAAATAAAACAATTATATACAATAATAAACATGGACTAAAATGTTTATAAGTTCTGATATATCCTAGATTTTTCCAAAATCATCTAATTCATTATCACATTGTGTGTTCACATTTTATTTAAAAAAAAATAACCTCTGTGACCTCAGGGAAGGACAAGATCACTGCAGCTTGAAATACTATGAGGCTTCACAGAAACAGGAGGGCAGCTTGCTTATCTTATAAATATTATATCATCTCTTTAAAGATAATTTTCTAATTATACTTTTTTCTCTTTCCCCTTAAATTTCTTACTACTTCATTTTTTTCTTTTGTCTTCCTTTTTCACTCATTTGTCATAACCCAGAATTTGAAGCAATTCCACATCTTTTGGATTAATGTTTATATTGTTTAACACTGCTTCTACCAGAGTCCTCATCCAAACACAATTCGTTATGCTAGTTTGAAGTAATAGGGAATAAAGTATTGTAGACCATTTGAACTCAGTAAACCCAACATTTGAACTAATTCATCATGATCAGGCAGCAAGTCTAATTCTGTTGTCATTTTATAAACACTTGTTCCATGGTTTAAAGAAAAAAAAAATTGGTGCCTGGGTGGATCAGTTGGCTAAGCGTCTGCCTTCAGCTCAGGTGATGATCTCAGCATCCTGGCATTGAGCCCCATGTTGGGCTCTCTGCTCAGTGGGGAGTCTGCTTCTCCCTCTCCCTTTGTGATCGCTTGCTCTCACTCTCTCTCTCAAATAATAAAATCTTTAAAAAAATAAAACAAAACATAAAAAAATTATTTAGGAACTCTCAACAGTCTACCTTGATTCTTATTTCTTTTTTCTTATCAATAAAATAATAAAAATGAGCAGTTCAAACCATCTCTCTCACAACTTTCACAAAGCACGACAGTAATGTATAATTTATGTATCTTTCATTGTAAGGCTGAAAATCACTGACAGGACCAAAAGGGATGAGGGGGGTGTGGGGGGAAGGGTATCTTTCTGGATAAAATGATGGTAGTTTTCCTCAGCTTTCAAAAAAAATTATATGCAAGGATGAGAGAGATAGCATTTTTGTAAATTGTTATTAAAATGTATTGCCAGTAAAAATTTGAGCAGCTAAGTCTTATTATCTCAGATTATTTACACACATCATCTCCACATTCCTCTAGCCCTGTTTTTATTCAAAGGAACCCTACAGGCAAAAATATAATTTTTCCAAGGTTGGACATATGGCTGATGTCAGAACCAGTAAAATAATGTGATAGAGAGCCAAATGCTGAGTTAAGACTCCCAGTGCTGATGCTCATCAGACCCCAGAATAGGTGTCTCTTGCAGGGTAATCAAGATGTTAGCCACAGAAGTGGAACTCTGTGGAGATAGAACTGCTCACCTGCAAAATCAGGTACCTCTGAAAATGAATGGCACTATAGTGTTGAGCCAAATCCTGCTGACCCTGGCACTGAGAATGCAATCTTGTATGGTAAATCAAATAAGTTGAAGTCTTGGGGTCAGAATGCTACCAAGCCCTTCCTAAACTTTAAATGGTTGGAAAGACCTGTTTACTGCTATGGAAACTGGCATGGATTCTAAGTGCCCAGTAGGCAATTTTATTTTGTTTTATTCTATTCTATCTTATTTTTGGTGAGCAGAACTGGCCGTATGAGATAAACCTACATAAACAGTGAGTTCTTGATTTTTATATTTATTTCTCATATAGATCTAAAATCAGTAGCTTATTCATTAACATGTAGCTATAAAACTAAAGGAGATAAAGGAATAGCATATGACTGTGTTGAAAAATTCAGGATGGGGAAGAATACCCAGAACTGCTTGACATTTTATTAATCCCTGCTGGAAAACATGTTGCAAAAAAAGTTTTCAAGTCCTTCCTTTTGTTTCTCTCTCTCTCTCTTCTCTCTCTCTCTCTGTATATATATAAAATTTCTCACATTGAGTTTTCTTTTAGTAGTGTCCATTAAATCTGGCTGATTTCTTAAATCATGGATTTTACTGTGAATTGGATTCTGTTTATTAGAGTACCAGTGAATGAAGCTTCAATCCTAAAATGAGCTAGGAAACTCCCAAATGAGAAAATATGGGATTTTCCAAGAAACGTTTTTTGTTATTATCTTCCAGCACCCTTCCTGCCCTTGCTATTCTTAAGCTTTTTCTCTAGCTAAGGATAACAGCTCTGTACTTTCTAACTCCTCCACTTCTAGAAGCAGGAATAGAAGTCTTGAGAGTTGATAAAGGAAGTTTGCTCAGCCCTCAGGATTCCTGATGCCAGCTCAGTTTCTAATCTTCCTGAATAATGGCTCATACCTCAAAGGTAATTTTGGATTTAAAATGGCTTTCCAAATCTACATAAATAATGTCTAGATTATTTGCTAGTTAAATTATCTATGCCACTGTTTCTCTCCATTAGCCTCAATAATTGAGAGTTGGCTATATATTATCTGATATCTATAAAAAGAAATGAACATTCTGAATAGTACATTTTAGTGGCTGCAATTTCAGATACACATAGCCAGGCCACGCTACCTCATTTTTCCTCACAGTGGTATATAGATGTACCCCTATTTAAGCAAACTCAATAAATGAAAATAGTATTTTACAAAACTGAGAAGCAAGGAAGGTGATTTTATTCCCTTTCAGGGATCTCTTACTTTAAAAAGAAATTCACTGTAAGGTCACTTTAGTTAGTCACTTTTTACATTTAAGACATCTCTGTTTTAAAGGAAAAAAATCAAATTTATGGATAACTTCACTAGAACAAATATAGTGTGTGTCACCTGGATCTCCAAGGATGGGCTAGAAAATAGTTAACTGCCTGTTGTTCACTGGATGGATGTTCTGTCTTTTCTTTAAAAGTATGTAGATTCCTTTAAAGTGGTTTTCAAATGTTTGAGGAACAGTAGTCCCTACAAAGCCCTCTGTGAACCCAAGAAAATGGAGTGTACTTATGACTTGTGATTGATAAGGATGCCTGTAATTTTCAACAGAGGTCACTGTTTAAACAGTGACCCAGTTATCTATCTGTCAATCTTTGTCAAATAGCTTATTATTCGTTTGTTCTGCAGCCCTTAGATAGCTTTTATTCTTTCCACACCTTCATTCTCCCTCTTTTCCCAGTGTTGCATTCTAAACGTTGATCAAGAAATTCACCTACACAATCTGCATAATAAGAATGTTACTTAGTTTTACTTTAATCTTAGCTATCCTTAGACCTTGTTTTCTTACTTCTTTTTCCAACTGAAATAAAAAAGATTTTTGATGTATGCAGAGACTGTGTTTTTTTGTTTTGTTTTGTTTTGTTTTGTTTTTAGGGAAACTTAAAATTGTACAACTTCAAAGAATTTCCAAATGTTGCATTTTCAAATATGTTTTATCTTGTTTTTCTTTAAACTTCCTGTTGTTCTATGTAGTCCCGGTGATGGGTGAAGACACTGAATTTTATACTCTGTATTGGCCTCTGTGTTCCACATCTTGTAAGCAGTTATAATTTTCCCACAAATAGCAATGCTTTTATGGAATTCATTACCCAAAGCTGGTTTATTTCTAATGAATTTGTTTTAGACCATGATTTTAAAGTATTCTAATTTCCACATGTATGTTTTCCCCCTCTAGATAGAACATGGATACATGTTGACTGCATTCTAACCATATAGCTACCTTGGGTCCATTTTGCCAAGATTTAAATTCTAGAAGAGCTGGCTACTCAACCTTCCTCCTCCCATCTAAGCTGGCTTGCCTGCCTGCCTGCTTCCCACTCCCCTTCCTTCCCTTCCTTTTTTCCTCCCTTTCTTTTCTGTATGTGTTAAGGTGAGTTAAATGGAAAAGAAAAGCCTCAGTTCTTTTCACTGCTGCGGTAAAGGATTATAGGACAGTGAAATGAAAGTAAAACAGAGCAAAATTCTATTGAAGTACATTTGAAGGGAGGAGTGGGCCAGTCAAGAGAGACAAATCTGGGGTGTGGCCTTAAATCAGTTTTATTCTTTTGGGTGGGTCCTAGTGTTGCAACATTTGAGTGACAGTCCTGGAGTATATAGTAATTAGCCAGATACACATGTCCTTTCCCCAAATGTATTCCAAATGCCTGCAAGGGGTAGGAAACTGCAACATTATTTCTATTATAGGTCAAATAAGGACTGGGGGCTGCTTTCTACACAAGTGCAACAAGCACAAAAAACTCAACTCTTCTCTTCCCAAATGTTGTAACCACAGACATACTACTAGTCTGATAAAATGGGCTGTCCCTGGGCAGTCCTAGGTTAGCGCTCTCCACCAGGACATCTAGGGTCCATCTTCCTGTCTCTCATGCCTAGCTTCCTGCCTAACATAAGCATTAATGTATTTATTCTTCATCTGTTTCCTAGAAAGATTTCAGGTAGTTTACAACCAAAGCTATTAAAATGAAATTAAAAGTTAGGAGGGCACCTGCGTGGCTTAGGAGGTTAAGCATCTGCCTTCAGCTCAGGTCATGATCCCCGAGCCCTGGGATCAAGTACTGTGTCTGGCTCTCTGCTCAGCAGAGAGCCTGCTTCTCCCTCTCCCTCTGCCTGCTGCTCTCCCTGCTTGTTCTGTCTGTCAAATAAATAAACAAAATCTTTAAAAAATATTTTATTTTTAAGAAATCTTTACACGCAACATGGAGTTTGAACTCACAACCCCGAGATCAAGAGTCACATGCTCCACCGACTAAGCCAGCCAGGCACCCCTTTAGATCCCTGAGATTTAGCAGTGAACCTGGATCCTCACAATAAAGACTGCATTTCCCAACCTCTCTTGCAGCTATGTGTGGTTATATGACTAAATATACATCCTGAAGTAATGTTCTCTCTCACTCTCTCTCTCAAATAAATAAATAAAATCTTAAAAAAAAAAGAGGAAAAATTTTAGGCAATTATTCCAGATACTGAAATTGAGGATGGTTACTATTATTGAGCAGTAAGTTTATTTTTCCCTGTGTTTATTTTCTAAAAATGTTTTGAGTATAGTTGACATACAATGTTACATTAGTTTCAGGTATAAAACATAGTGATTCAGCTTCTCTATACATTATTCTGTGCTCACCACAAGTGTAGTTATCATCTGTCACCATACAACACTGACTATATTACAGTACTATCTATATAGTTTCTCTATACATAAAATATATCTATACATATATACAACACACATAGTACAATATCACTGACTATATTCCATATACTGTTGAGCATTAAATATAGCTTTGAGCTTCCTAGAAGTGAAGAAAGAAAGAAAAACAAGATATATTTTATAGCTGTCATTATAACAAAATGAAGGCAGTTTAAAATGGAAGACAAAGAATAGCATTTTCTTTAATAGCAGTTTGAGGTACAAGCTAGAGAGAGATGATACAAATTCATCTCTAAAATACAAATGATACAAAAATATTCTTCATAGTCATTTATTTCATCCACAAGCCACTTTCATATTACCTTTGACTGTGTTTATTCACTTATGAAGCACAATTAAATATCACTGCACTTGTGGAATACATGTGTAAGATGTTGTAGAAAACAATATTCATTCTGGAGTAAGTTCCCTTCCCACTCCGCACTCCCCTTTCCCCATATATACATTTCTTTCCTTTTCCTACCCCCAAAGTTAAGTGCCTGGTGATAGTTTAATGGGAACTGGAAAAATTTCATTTATTTATAAGTTATAAAATCGTAATTCCCCTTGCAAGCATGCCAATCACGAACTTTGTGCATCTCTCTTTTTTTCAAATTATAAATGATTTCAAATGTAATGGAAATGTGAACCCTACAGCTATTTAACCAGAAAGCCTTATTAGAAGGAGTTTGTGATTAATAACTATTGCCATATCTGCCAATAGAAGTTATTTGCATATCAGTGCTAGAACCATAAAAATTTTAAGAGGAAAATAATCTTAGTATACACTTATAAACTCTTCCCTTTACATAAAGGTTAAGGACTTGTGCAGGTTCACTTACCTTGTTAGTAAAGGAGTTGATGCTGGACTCATGTCCTCTGATGACCATTCTAGCACTTTTTCCACTTATACCATATTATAGATTTGTAGGATTATGTATGCATTCAGTTTGCTGTTGCATCCCCATCTGTAACAAAACCAAGCCTCATAATGTCTTTTCCCTCTCTATACAAAATTTGCATTCCTGATTATTATGTAGACTCCCAGTTTTTAAGTTCCATAATGAAATTGTTTATATGACCCATTAATGAGTCTGATAAATTCAGTCAACAAATATTTGTGAAAAATATAGTTAATAATTTGAGGCCCATTTGGTTAAAACTCATGGCTGCTTTCATTACACTTAAATTACCCTAATTCTGTATTTTAGGGAAGCAAAACCAGGAACCAGGTTTTACTGATAATTGAGGTAATAGTGTACCTTTTAGTCAAATGAAACCTTGTCTTTTTTGCCCTTATTTTTATTTTTAATATTCTGTGTGCTCTTGCTTTTTACTAAAAGCAGTATTTATCACTGCATTACCACAAACAGTAAATATATATCTCTCCTACCTTCACCACTCTTTTCTCTACTTGGGGAACTTCATGAAGATTTTGATTGTTCACTGCTTAATGGCCTCCTAGTGGCCTATCTATTCACCAGCAGCAGTCCTGAACTGAGGACACAAGGAAGTAAAGCTAGTGATCTCAATAAAAGAATGGAAGGCTTTTAAATATTTTACAGGGCAGATCCAGGCAGGGCACACCTGCTTTATTATCTAAAGTGTTGCCATTTTCCTTTCATGCCTTTGGAAATCTCAGGGAAAGGGCAGTTAGTTGAGTAAAACCGCTGTCTCAGAGAGATTTCACAAACAACGGCAGTTCATTTCAGCCTAGAGGAAAAGTGGATGTCTATTCTTACAGGACTTTTGTTTTTGTTGCCTATAAACTTTGAAATCAAATAGTGGAAAATTTGGATATTCTCTTCCCTCTGTCCCTCTGTACCTGCATCCCAACCCCTCCCCCATATTTTTTAGACCAGATAGTGGCGTATAGATTGATGGAGGATTCCTTTGTTCCTGGCTTCTATCTAGAATGCTCTGTCCATTCCTAATATGTATAAACATGCATTAGAAGATGTGATTTGTACACACACATGCGCACGCAATACGCGCGCACACACACACAATGAGATATTACTTGTACATCAAAAAGAATGGAATCTTGCCATTTGCAACAACATGGATGGAACTAGAGGGTATTATACTAAGTGAAATAAGTTAGTCAGATAAATACAAATATCACATGATTTCACTTATATGTGGAATTTAAGAAAAAAATGGATGAACATAGGTGAAGGGAAGGAAAAATAAAATAAGACGGAAACAAAGAGGGAGGCAAATCATAAGAGACTCTTTAACTCCAGGAAACAAACTGAGGGTTGCTGGAGAGGAGGTGGTTGGGAAGATGGGGTAATGGATGATGGGCATTGATGAGAGCACTTGAAGTGATGAGCAACAGGTGTTGTATGCAAGTGATGAATCACTAAAGACTACCTTTGAAACTAATACAGTGTGTTACTTAAATTGAATTTAAATTTAAAAAATTTTTAAATGCATTTGAAAAAATTCTAACTAACCTTAGATACAAGCCCAAGATAATGACCAAGATTAAGCGGACTGAACATCTCATTCATATCAATTCCAATTCACGATCTTATTTTATTTAAGTGGTTATGTTTGTCCTTTGGAATTCCAGTTAGCCAAAGGATGACAGTAATGATAATAATACACACTACCAGGGGAAATTATTTCCTCTGCTTCCACAATGCCCAGAGTTCACTTTGTGAAAGCTCTGTGGACATAGTTTCTCTTGTCCAATACCTACCCTCCCCGTTTGGGCAATATTAAAAAAAAAAGGAAAAGGAAAGGAAAGGAAAGGAAAGGAAAGGAAAGGAAAGGAAAGGAAGAAAGAAAAAGATCTAGGGGCAGAACTCATTCAAATAAATTTGGAGCAATTATAAAACCATATTTTTTCATTCAAAATATACTTGCTAATGCTTCCTTTTGCTTTTTTTTAACCCATTTCATTTCTATATTCTAAGTTACTTAAAAATAATTTAAGCTATTACTAATATTATAATTTATTCAATATTATTTAGTTCTCAAATTCATTTTCTATATTATTTTTCATAAAACTTCTTATGTTAAAAATAATAAATAACTGTATCTTAGTGTAAACCATAAACTAGTACCTCCACTTTTGCCCTTTTATCCTACTTCATTTTTTTCATAGCATTTATCACTACCTGCTTTCTAGTTACTCATTCATTGTCTGTGTCTTCCTCCCCCACTGAAATGTAAAATCCATGAAAGAAAAAAGTTTTGACTCTTCCAATCATCCAAAGACTCCCCAGTGCCTTGAATAGTCTGGCAAATATTTATAGTAATTGTTCAGTATTTGTTGAATTAATGATTAATATGCACGAACTCTACAATTTGCCCATTTCAAGTGCTGTGATGAATATTTTGCATACCTCAGAAATCTCCCCCAGATTGGATAATTACCATTATCTTCATTGGCCATTTGACTGCCAACATGACAGTATCCTAGGTGCCATAATAAAAAGGCTTAAGTGATTTTTGTGTCCACATGCCTTTATATTTTACTTGATAATATGCAGTCTTCCATTAACAACATTCATTCATTCGTTGATTCAATAAATATCCACTGAGAATTTATAGTGAGCCAGATACTGATCTGGAAAGAGAGACAAAGAGATAATTAAGATAATGTATGATTGCCATAATTCCATTAGAACATTATTCCAGAAAAAAAATTCAGAATCTCTACCATCTTCATAGTTGTTTTTGTATTTCTTTACAAAATGGTACTTCAGACTTGTTTTTGTGACACCACCCTTTTTCTGTTACCTTCTTGTTTCTCATCTGTCATTGATGTTTCCTTTTCTCCAGGCATGTGAAATGTTCTCATTGACCAGTTTCCATCCTTAGCCCTTGCTTTTCTCACTCTACTTGAGATTCTCTCTATGTGACCTTACCCACTCTTATGTTTTTAACTATCATGCAAATGTTCCCAACTCTGTAGCTGAAGCTCACAGTTCTATCTGGAACTTCAGACTTGCATAGTCAAATGCCTGCTAGACATTTCTACTTGGATATCTCACAGTCATCTTCAATTCAACTTGTCCAAACCTTAACTCTGCTTTTTTCTCTAAAATCTCTTCATTTTTTGGCTCTTCAAAGGCAGTACCACTCTCTAGCCAGTCAGTTTGGCTTGGAACTGAGCATGAATCTTGATTCTTCCTTTTCTATAAATCAAAACTACTACAGCAATCTTTTAAGCAGTACTTCCAACTTACAATCTTGTTTACCAACTCACCCACCCAAGTTTGATAATTTTGTTCACTGTGTCCTTCTTCCTGGACTGCTTTCCCTTATTATTTTCACCTTATTTACTCCTGCTCATCCTTTGAAACTCAATTTGTCCCTAGAACCAGAAGCACTGAATATACCTCCTCAATCTTCCCAGGATACTTTCAGCTCATTGCCTTCACTGAATTCCCACAGTGCTTTATGTTGGTTTCTTTACCTACTTGTCTCTCATATTACACAATGAACTCTCCAGAGTCACAATGTCTTATTCATGTTTGTAGATCAAGCATTAAGTATGTTACTTGAAAATTCATACGCCCCTCAGAAATGTTTGAATAAATTAATAGGTAAACGAACAAAAGAACAAACAGGCAAACAAAGGTGGTGTTAAGGTACAATATTAGGATATCAAAGAATATAAAATTATATTCTTTCTACTTAGGTATCAATCTTACAAATTGATTAGGAAAAACAAACATATGAAAGAGCTGTAATATTCCAGCTCACATATTATGTTCCACTACTGTTTCATCAGCTTTTGCCCATTTGATGATGATGTTACAGAGAGTGTCTGGGCTTCGGCAAACTCCCAGTGCTCTGGAATACATGTTGAATATTTTGTTAGAAACTCTTTTGCCAGGGTGCCTGGGTGGCTCAGTGGGTTAAAGCCTCTGCCTTTGGCTCAGGTCATGATCTCAGGGTCCTAGGATCTAGACCCGCATCAGGATCTCTGCTCAGCAGGGAGCCTGCTTCCCCTTGGCCTCTGACTGCCTCTGTGCCTACTTGTGATCTCTCTCTCTATCAAATAAATAAAATCTTTAAAAAAAAAAGAAAGAAAGAAACTTTTGCCCATGGCTCGGTTCCATGTATGTCCCTTGACTGAAGGCCTAATTTGCACGACTGCTATACATGAAAAATGCTTCTTAGTTCCTCCTTCAAATATATAAAACTGATTTTGATCAGTGTCACCAAACCCCAGGCCTCTAGAAATCCCTTTGTCCAAAAAAGTTCATCATCATCTTTTCACAACTGTACCCAGGTATGGTAGGTTAAGTTAGTTTCAGTGGAGTCTTATCAGACCTGTTTCCTAATAAAAATGACCTCAAGTGTAGTTTTCTGTGAGAAAACTTTTATTCCTTTGAGCAGATCAGAGACTCCACAAATGTGTCTGAAACTTTAGTCATGCAGAGATTACTTTATATAGATGACTGTGACCTTAAACATGATGGATTTGAATGGTTAAAGTGACCCATCAAACAAAAGGGTAAATGCCTCTGTTGTTGAGATTTTAAAATAACAGTATTTTCTCACTGAATTCATGGGAATGGAAAAGTTGAGTGAGTGGGCCACTTGAGAAGAAGAATGCAAAACAAAAACCAATATTATCATATCCATTTGTCACTTATTAACAAAAAGCTAAAAATAGGCATTGGATCTTATACCATTTTTAGTATCCATTCCAGCACAGTGTTGAGTAGTCTTTCCTCCAAAGCATGTTACTCCTTCTTCGTCCTCTGTCTCTAATTAACTCGCCTCATCACCTAGTTTAAAAACCCTTGAAGCCAACTTTGACTCAAGCCTTTCATTGATCCCCTAGATCTAGTGATCACCTATTTAGATTTTACCAGTTGAAACTGCTGTACCTCTAAGTACTCTAAAATTCTCTTACTTGAACACAGCCACCTCTCCTAACATCTTTCATAACCCATCATACCCACTGTACTTGTGTTTTTCCATGTGCTGTTCTACAAGGCTTTGTCCCATTTGTTTTCCCTCTGCTCTCATTTCTATCCCTATCCAACTATGACTCTACTGTCAGTCATTTTTTAAAAGATTTATTTATTTAGGTATTTATTTGAGAGGCCAGGACAGGGTCAGTAGGAGAAGGAGAGAGAGAATCTCAAGCAGACTCCCCACTTAGCACATAGCCCAATGCACAGCTTGATCTCACAGCTGTGAGATCATGACCTGAGCCAAAATCAAGAGTTGGACACTTAACCAACTAAGCCACCTAGGCACCGCTCTGCTGTCAGTCATTGTAGCACTATTCCCAAGAATACTCCTCATTCACTGATTAACCAATTCTTCAGTTACTCTTGGCTTTAAAATCACTAACCCTGGAAATAGTCACTGACAATTTTGCCCTCTATTGCCTCTACACTAATTTGTGCTGTTAGGTAGTTGATGAAGTTCTAGAACATAGGTTAGGTTCAGTGGGGTGAGGTCTGGAGCCAACGGCTAAGAAAGAATTCTTAAGACGTCTCTGGTGCAAAAAGGTGGTTTATTAAAGCACCGGGACAGGACTTGTGGGCAGGAAGAGATGCTGCCCCTGGTTGTGAGGGATGGCAGGTTATGTACCCTGTGGTTGGGGGAAGGTGAGGGAAAGGGAGGTTTCAATGAAGTTTTCATATGCTAAAGAGGGCCTACAAGGTGCCGGGATATGGGAGGTCTTGCGGCTTGATCAAGGTTGTCTTTCTCTTTTAGCAAGCCATTAACATCAGGATAGTTTGGGAGATTCCTAAAGAATGTCAGTTTGTCCCAACCGGGAGTGGTGGGGATGAGGGGGAGATTATGAGGTGTCAGCCTTTTGCTGGGGTGAGGGGGAGATTGCGAGGTGTCAGCCTTTTGCTTTGTCCTCAGCCAGCCTTCTGCTCCCTCATCATAGTGACATACAAAAATAGTATGTTGATTAGGTCCATTGCTAGTGAAAGAAAAAAATTTTAATGTATTAGATAGAATTTTGAAAACAAAATACCTGTTCCTGTATATCCAGTTGGTTCTGTAATTACTGAGAGGTTTCTGTAAGCTGAATGCTTAACTGTTGGTTCACATGTTGAAAATTTTCTAAAAAGATAAAAAAAAAATTAGAACATCTGTTGTGGTGACAAAATTTTCTTAAGGATTTACATGAGTCTAATCTGTTTGATTGGAAGAATGTAATTGAAAACTAGGAAGGAAAATTCAGGTGTGGAACCTCATTATCTTAATATATGTACATTTCCATGTTTAAGACCACATACAAGCGTGTGTCTTTCAAATACAGGCAGTCCCCATCTTACAAATGGCTTGTAGGCAGATGTAGGGTATATTACTGTTTGAATCCTGATTATTCAAGTAGGAAAACTGTTCAGATGTCAGTTGTTTGGAATCCAGAAAGTGTTTTGCCGCAAAAGCAATATTAAAAATGGTTCTTGGGCTTCCCCCAGGATAGCCAGTAATGTCCCTAAAATCCTATACATTTGCAGAGGAATAGTAGCAAACACGTTGTTATACTAATAATTAAAACAATAACATTGAATAAGAGTATTGTTGGCATGAATGGTGGAACCTGAGGAAAAACAGGTTTAATTATAAGAGAATGAAGAAGTAGATTGAGATTGTGAAGTCTCAGACTAGGACTCAAACATTTTCTTGACTCATAAGCATTTTTTAAACACACGTTCTCCATCAAACCTAATTGAATTTTAAAACTTGTGAACTTCTGGTTCCCTTATTTTTTGTCAGTGGAGTTTTATAATGGGATTACTATACTATGATTGAGGTCAGTTATTGACTAGAGATCAAAAGAAAACAAGAGAGGGAGGATGGAGATATGCTGCCAGAAAAAATTTTGAGAAGAGGAGACATACAAATATGAAAGATAGATGAATAAATATATGTATATATGAGAGTGTGTGTATATATATATCTCTTCCAAAGGAAAGGGGGTTCTTGCCTGTTTCTTGAGTTCCCAGGCTATCCTATATACATATACCTATCCATATACATATACGTGTGTGTGTGTGTTTGTGTGTGTGTGTGTATGTGTACTAAATAGGAAAGTTGAAATATGTTAGGCTAAGCTGAGTCACACTATAAAAAGAAGATATAATGAGAAAAGAGTAAACTACAGGGCTTGCATTAGTTTTGGCAGGGAGACAGCTATTTATTTGCTTTTTGTTTTTGTATAGGGTAGACACTGCAAAGGGGGAAAAAACACTAGGAATGTGCTACCTTGAATATGAAAGGTTGAGTCAGAAAAATAATGGAATTTTTTTTTTTCAATTTTGTTGCACATTATAAATGGAGTCCTTCTTTGGTGTCCTCAGAGAGAATTCAGTAACATGATTTTCCAATAATGTTTTATTTGGATTGATTTTTACTTGCATGCAGCTCCATGCCAGTAGGGAACTACAGGGGTAACTCAGCTTAGTCAAGTTATACAGGTGTGATAAATTTCCCAAAATCACACTAAATGAACTATCAGTGAGGAAAAGAAGATAAGGAACTACTCATAGCATGCGTACTTGGAAGAGAGAAAAGAAAGGTGTTACAGGAAGGAGGTTGAATCATTCAAAAAATATTTATTGGGCTATGTGCTAAGCACTGAGCTAAGTGCTTAGAGATAAAGCAGAAAAAGTTCTGAGAAATAGTGGTTAAATATATTGTCTCTGCCTTTACAGGGGAGGCAGGTATAGATAAGTAAATTGGAAATTAAAAAGAATTGTGGGGCAACTGGGTGGCTCAGTGGGTTAAAGCCTCTGCCTTTGGCTCAGGTCATGATCTCAGGGTCCTGGGATCGAGCCCCGCATCGGGCTCTCTGCTCAGCGGGGAGCCTGCTTCCCCCTCTCTCTCTCTCTGCCTGCCTTTCTGACTACTTGTGATCTCTGTAAAATAAATATAAATCTTAAAAAAAAAAGAATTGTGTTAAGTGCTAATGTGGAAGTACTATTGAGTACTAACGAAATATAAAGAAATGTCACCTAACTCAAACTTCAGCAATTAGAAAATACTTCCTAGAATGTTCTAAGTTGATATGTAAAAGATCAATAGAGTGAAACAGGAAGAGAGGAGATGAAAGGCAAATGTTCCTAGCAGAAGAAATAATATTTGAGACTCAATCATATGGAATTTCTGGAAGGGGAAATGGTGGAGTAGGAGGACCATAAGCTCACCTCATCCCACAGATACAACTAGATAACACATCAGCATAAATAACCCAGAAAATGACACAAAGACTGGCAGAATGAAATCCACAACGAAAGGTAGAGACCACATCAAAGAAGGTAGGAAAGGTAGAGACACAGTTTGAGACCCAAACAAACTGTGCCATCCACAGATTGGAGAGAGCAGGGGATGCGATGAAGGTCAAGAAACAGATGACCACGTCAGGGACCCCACACGGGGAAGATGAACAACCATAACATTTGACTTTGAAAAAGAGAGGGACCGAATTTCATGAATTCTTACAAATAGTGGGACTTAAAACCTGAAATTCTAAAAATTATCTGGCTGTGCTCTGGGAGAGCCCAGAGGCCATCAGGAAGCAAAGTCCCTGGCCTTTAGGAGAGAGCAGAACAAACAGCCCCTGCAGGTATAGCTTAGGGCTAGCAGTTTGAGAAATGCCTGGGGCACACAGGATGAGAGTGATTTACTCATCACAGAGCATGTCCCAGAGAGACAGGGATCTCAGAGAGACCCCTCCAGAAACAAAGGAGCTGGCAGGAATTATTTCCCTCCCCCACCCCCTAGCATAAACATGGGAACCAGAACAGCACCTACACTCGCTACTGAACTTGCTTGCAAGAAGCCCCCTCCCCTCCCATCACTGGATCTGCTCTCCCTAGTCATACTTGTTTCAGTCCCAGTGCTACAGGGCCCCTACCCCTGAAGACAAGCTAAAACTTTACCAGCACTGTCTCTTAATCCATGTCTTTTGTGGGGCCTCAGTCCTGGTGGCAGTGTTGGGTGCTTCAGAAGCCTGAAGTATGCCTTTAAAGTACAGCCCACATGCTTTTGGGGGATCCTTTTAGGATGGCCCCCATCCCTAGAGCAGCTGTTCCAGGCCTCATTAGCAAGCCTACCAGCATGTACCTTGATAAAACACACCCTACCCCTGCCAGGGACCAAGCACTGCCCTCAATAGGCAGAGAGCCACTGCAGACAACTGGACTGAAGGGAAAGTGACAAAAAACAAAACAGGGGACAGACAACTTAACAGGAGTTACTCCCTGCAAGGCCAGATCCTGAGAAATGGGACGCTGCACTACAAGTGTTCCTGCAGTGCAGTGCAGATGTAGTGTGCACTGCATCTCAGGACCTCTTCTTCATAAGGCCGCTACCTTCATGGGCAGGAGATGCAGCTGACTTTCCTAACACATAGAAGCAGACAGAGAGTAAGACAAAATAAGGAGACAGAGAAATATAGCCCAAACCACAGGAAGAAAGTGACCTAAATGGAACAGATATAAGTAATATGCCTAGTAGGGAATTTAAAGTAATTTAAAGATACTCACTGGACTTGAGAAGAGTGGAGGACATCAGTGAGACCCTTAAAAAAGAGAGAAAAAAGAACCAGTCAGAGATGAAGAACATAATAAATGCAATTAAAAATACACTTGATGGAATAAATAGCAGTCTAGATGAAGCAAAGGAATGAATTAATAACCTGGAAGTCAGAGTAATGGAAAATAACCAAGCTGAGCAAATGATAGGACAAATAATTATGCAAATCTAGGATAGTCATTGGGAACTCAGCAATTCCGTCAAGTGTAATAACATTCACACTATAGGGATCCCAGAAAAAGAGGGGGCAGAAAATTTAATAAATGCTACATGAAAACTTCCCTTACTGGGAAAGGAAGGAGATAGCCAGACCTAGGAAGCCCAGGGATTCCTCCAAAAAATTAACCCAAGGAGTTCCACACCAAGATACATAGTAATAAAAATGGCAAGAAGTAGTGATAAAGAAAAAAAAAATTGGGGCGCCTTGGTGGCTCAGTGAGTTAAAGCCTCTGCCTTTGGCTCAGGTCATGATCCCGGGCTCCTGGGATCGAGCCCCATATCGGGCTCTCTGCTCAGCGAGGAGCCTGGTTCCCCCTCTCTCTCTCCCTGCCTCTCTGCCTACTTGTGATCTGTCTCTGTCAAAGAAATAAATAAAATCTTAAAAAAAAAGTTCAGTATAATTTAAAAAAAAAGAAAAAAAATTAAATCAATAAGAGGAAAGAAGATAGTTACATACAAGGGAAGCCCCATACAACTATCCGTAGGTTTTTCAGCAGAACTGTTGCAGATCAGGAGGGAGTGGCATGATATAGTCAAAGGGCTGAAGGGAAAATGTGCAGTCAAGAAGACTATCCAACAAGGCTATCATTCAGAATAGAAGGAAAGATAAAGAGTTCCTTAGACAAGGAGTTCATGACCACTAAGCCAGCCCTGCAAAAAATATTAAAGGGAGCTCTGTGGAAAGGAAAGACCAGAAGTGACAATATGAACACTTAAGTATGGAAAAATAAATCAAGGGATTCGTAAAATAAAATGATGTGAAATATGACACCATATACCTAAAACATGGCAGGGGAGAGAAGTAAAGAATGTGGTCAAGCTTAAGCGACCATCAACTTATTATAGAGTGCTATATGCATAGGATGTTATATACAAACTTAATGGTAACCACAAATCAAAAACCAGTAAGAGAAAAACAAAGAACAAAGAGTAAAGAATCCAAGTATATCACTAAAGAAAACCAGCAAACCATGAAAGAGAGTAAAAGAAGAAAAGATCAAAGAAAAACTATAGAAACAACCACAAAACAAGTTAAAAAAAAGTCAATAAATACATATCTATCAATAATTACTTTGAATGTGAGTAGACTAAATGCTCCAATCAAAAGACATAGGGTGACAGGGTGGATGAAAAAATAAGACCCATCTATATGCTGCCTACAAGAGGCTCATTTCAGACCTAAAGATACCTGCTGATTGAAAGTGAGGGAATAAAGAAACAGTTATGCAAATGAATGTCAAAAGAATGCTGCATAGCCATACTTACACTGGACAATATAGACTTTAAAACAATGGTTTTAGAAAGAGACAAGGACACTATATAATCATAAACTGTACAGTTGAACAAGAAGATATAACAGTTGCAAATATTTATGTACCCAACATGGGAGCACCAAAATGCGTACAACATTTATTAACAAACATAAAGGAACTGATCAAAGATAATACAATGATAGTAGGGGACTTTAACACCCCATTTACATCAATGGGAAGATCATCCAAGCAGAAAATCAACAAGGAAAGAGTGGCTTTGAATGACAAACTGGATAAGATGGATTTAACAGCTATATTAAGAACATTGATCATAATACAGCAGAAAACACATTTTTTTCAAGTGCACATGGAACATTCTGTAGAATACATCATGTATTAGGCCACAAGACAAGAATCAGATTCAGAAAGATCAAAGTCATACTATGCATCTTTTTTGATCCCAACACTATGAAACTAGAAATCAGTCGCAAGAAAAAGTTAGAGAAGACCACAAATACATGGAGGTTAAATGACATGCTGCTAATCACTGCATGGGTCAACCAAGAAATCAAAGAAGAAATTAAAAAGTACATGGACACAAACAAATATGGAAACACAGTGGTCTAAAACCTTTGGGATGCAGCAAAAGCAGTTCTAAGAAGGAAGTTTATAGAAATAGAGGCCTACCTCAAGAAGCAAGAAAAATCTCAAATACACAACCTGTCCTTACACCTAAAGGAGCTGTAAAAAGAAAAATAAAATCCCAAACCAGCTCAAGGAAGGAAATAATAAAGATGAGAGTGGAAATAAATGACATAAAAACTAGAACAAAACAAAATAAAACAAAAAATAATAGAACAGATGGATAGAACCAGGAGCTAGTTCTTTGAAAAAAAGCAACAAAACTGATGAATCTCTAGCCAGACTCTGCAAGAAAAAAGGAGAAAGGACTCAAATATGCAAAATCACAGATGAGAAAGGAGAAATAACCACTATAGAAATGCAAACAATTATGAGAGAATATTACCAAAAAACTATATGCCAATGAACTGGATAATCTGGAAGAAATGGTTAAATTCTTAGAGACATACAAACTACCAAAACTGAATCAGGAAGAAATAGAAAACTTGACCACACTGATAAGCAAGAAAGAAATTGAATCCATAACAAAACAAAACAAAACAAAACCTCTCAACAAGCAAAAGTCTTGAACCAGACAGCTTCATAGGCAAATTCTACCAATAATTTAAAGAGTTAATACCTGGGGCACCTGGGTGGCTAGTTGGTTGAGCCATCCAGGCGCCCCTAAAATTCTTTTTAGAGTTCCATTCTGTTTTACAAGACCACTATTAAATGCATATATGCATACATACACATAATGTTTGTTTATTTATATGAATGTATCTATATGCATCCATGTATATACCAACACAGTACTTTACTGAAATAAACTTCCAAGGTTTGAAAAACTAGGCTTCTCTAGCCATATAGACTGCTTATTAAAATGTTGCAGTCTAATTTTTAGAGAGTAATTATCACAATTTATTAGTCCACCATTTGAAACAATAGCTGTTCTAACGTAATTAACCATTGAAAGAAATACATTTTAAGTGTTCTAAATTGCATTTCTAATTACTTGTAACTAAAACTCTAGAATTTTAAAATCTATTTTGTCTTATGAAAGGTTTCAGTATTTATGATCTCTGTTGTTGTACTATTACTTTAGATTAGAGTAACTTCATTTTAAAATTGCATGTCAAATATCATTTGCTAGTAGTAATGTGAAATGTATGGCTTTAGTCTGAGGAAAATAGCCTTTTCGGCATGTTTTAAAATCATATAGCTAAATAGAATGTCCAGAATGATTAGATCCCATCTGGCCCAATGTGGAGCTATTTGTACTTGCATAATGCATTACATGTACACACTGTTATATTTTATGACTATTTGGGTGTATTGATTTTTCTATAAAGAGTACTATTATCCACATCTTTTTGCATAGTACACTTAAACATTGGCATAGGTAAACAACTTAAATAAAACCTATGTTGGGCACAGCTATTACTGGTGTCACAGATTTTACAACTGCAATATTTCTGAAAAGCTAGTCTGAACACTTTGGAACATTTTTTCTGGGTGTATCCAGAGGCAGTTTGGTAAGTTGCAAAACTTTTACACTTAATTTTGCATTCTAGTCTAGGCCAAATCATGTGTCACTAAATCTGATTCTGTCTTGAATCATGGCCAAGTGTCATACCCAGAAAGAGGCTTTTCCCCCACACTGGGCCAGTTGGTCATCTGAAGCAAATGAAGTGGCTCTGTAGCGGGTAAATATGAAAAATGTTTGAAGAGTTAGAAATAAGTCAATAAAATGCAAAAAGTAAATCCAAAGTACAGGCAACTTTAACTGCACTGCTTTTCTCTTGTGGTCCGCTTTGAAGAAATGTATACAATTACTATAAGTAAAGTAAAATTCACTAGCATACTGTAGAAACAAACTGGTCAATATTTTTCCCCCCACTTAGTATAAATAACATCTATCTTAAGGTATTAGTTCCTTCTCATGAGGAGGAGGAGGAGCCTCTCCATAGACTGTGCAGTTGTCCTGAGGACATGATAGTTGACTGACTGTAGAGTGAGCTAGTCCGGCGATTGAGGCAAGACATGGAAATGTTTGGTTTGACCTATGATATTAAATATGTAATCAGTAAATTTTTATGTTTAGTGGACAAGTCATATGGATTTGGTTCCCCAAACACATCTTTTTTTCCCCTAATTTTTTATTTGCAGTAACTTCAAATGTAAAGAAAATTTGCAAGAATAATACTGAAAATTCCTGTAAACTGAGATTCACTGATTTAAACTTTTAGCCACATTTGTTTTGTTATGCCCCTTTACTCCTTAGTACTTCACTGGCTCTTTTCTAAGAACAAGACTATTCTCTTAGGTAACCACAGTAAAATTATCAAATTCAGGAAATTTATCATTTATGTAATACTTTTTTCTAGTTGGCAGTCCATAAGGAATGGATAATGCCCAAGGTCACTATTATCTAGCTTCATATCTTTAAAAAACAAAGTATACAAATATAATTTGATATTTACTGATATATTGATTACTCTTAATTAGCACTTCCAGTACTTTATCTTACCAAAAATATGAAAATAGTAGAAAATGATTAAAAGACTATGGTCTCTATACATGATAATGTAGGTAAACATAATTTATACAAACAACAGAGAATAGAATATTCATTCTAACTTCTTTTGCATCTTTAGGGAAAGCACTATCTAAATGAGAGCATTGCTTTACATTTCATAGAGCTGCCATGCAAATAAAAAACTTGTACTACCAAGAAATTCAAGTTTACTAATGAGGAATTAGGAAAATACAGCTAAATGAATTATGAAGAGGATAAGTTTTAAAATGTTTCAGTGGAAACTAAGGCTTAGCTATTACAATATGTGGCATTTTAGGGACAGAGACAAAACAAATTGCTTTGAAAACTTGATACCATTTTTACCTTGATACTCAATATAAAACTTTTTTTTTCAAGTTTATGTTCATCATCATTAGCCATCAGGGAAATTCAAATCAAAACCACATTGAGATACCACCTTACACCAGTTAGAATTGCCAAAATTAACAAAACAGGAAACAACGTGTGTTGGAGAGGATATGGAGAAAGGGGAACCCTCTTACACTGTTGGTGGGCATGCAAGTTGGCGCAGCCACTTTGGAGAACAGTGTGGAGATTCCTTAAGAACTTAAAAATAGAGGTTCCCTATGACCCTGCAATTGCACTACTGGGTATTTACCCCAAAGATACAGGTGTAGTGAAAAGAAGGGCCATCTGTACCCCAATGTACCCCAGTCACCAAACTGTAGAAAAAACCAAGATGCCCTTTAACGGACAAAAGGATAAAGAAGATATGGTCCATATATACAATGGAGTATTATGCCTTTATCAGAAAGGATAAATACCCAACTTTTGTATCAATATGGATAGGACTGGAGGAGATTATGCTGAGTAAAATAAGTCAAGCAGAGAGTCAGTTATCATATGGTTTCCCCTATTTGTGGATCATAAGGAATAACATGGAGGACATTGGAAGAAGGAGAGGAGAAGTGAGTTGGGGGAAATCAATACAAAACTTTTCACAAATAAGAATGCTAGTCATCGGGCGCCTGGGTGGCTCAGTGGGTTAAGCCGCTGCCTTCGGCTCAGGTCATGATCTCAGGGTCCTGGGATCGAGTCCTGCATCGGGCTCTCTGCTCAGCAGGGAGCCTGCTTCCCTCTCTCTCTCTCTCTGCCTGCCTCTCTGTCTGCTTGTGATCTCTCTCTGTCAAATCAATAAATAAAATCTTAAAAAAAAATGCTAGTCATCAAAATACTCATATGTGTTATCGATTTATGAAGTTACATAAGCACTTCTGGCTCTTTAGAATAAAAATATTGAGTTGGCTTTTTAATTTAAAAAAATTATATTGGTCTGATCTTAATATAACTAAGTGAAAATTATTCTCAATATTTTGGTCAGCTATTTTTTAAATAAAATATTGTGGAGATATGACAAATATCCTAAAAGACAAGTAGCCATTTAATACTTATACCAGAGTATATTAAATTAACAAGGCCTTCAAATATTCCACACTAAGAATACCTGTTTGTAGAATTTCTACACTAGATCATTTACTCTTCTTTCAGTGGCATCTTGCTTTACATCCTTTTCCCTATAAATCCAGTACCCCACTCTTTCACACTTTTCAAGGCTGTTTAAATATTGGATTGAAAATCACATACCCTGCAACCTTATAAAACACTGTTGCCAAGGAATATGTCATCAGATTGAGTGGAAGCCAAAAGAGATGTTCATTATACAAAAATTATAAAAAATTATACACAAGGATAAAATAAATTTACTTACTGCTGAATTATAAGCAAGACACTGTGCTAGGTGCTGTAACATTTGAAAAATAAAGCTGAATAAGTCATAATCCCTGTGTTCAAGGAGCATACAGTTCATTGGAGGAGACAAATATACATGCAAGTAATTTTAATATGCATATTCTTAAGTCTATAATAGATGTAAAAATTAAATTATATGGAAATATGGAAGAAGGATTGAATTTTACTAGGGACCTCTTAGAAGCATTCGTGGCAGAAAAAGTATTTGAACCCAGTCCCAAATGAATTGGTTTAACTTGGACAGGTAAAATGGAATAGGAGGAGAGGAAAGTAGATGTGGGGTGCAATATATTTCAGACAGAGGGAACATGAAGGTGGAAAAATGTGCAATGTTTACAAGTAGTCCAATGCAACTAGAGTAAGAATTCAGACCATGGAAGACCAGAAAATTGACTGGGGAGTTTAAACAGCATCCTCTATGCAGTGGGGATATAGGATTAAAGCTTTTTGAGCAGTAGAATTTCAGAAACACACTTGATATTGAATGATCTATTGAGCAATCATAAATGAATAAATGGAAGGGACTGAGACCACTTAGGTTATGCAATCCTAAGACTAAAGTTTATG
Organism: Lontra canadensis; assembly: GCF_010015895.1. NCBI lineage: Eukaryota > Metazoa > Chordata > Mammalia > Carnivora > Mustelidae > Lontra > Lontra canadensis. The sequence goes on along the minus strand of NW_022631071.1, from coordinate 4,956,522 downwards.
TAAGTTGATCTGTTAGCTTAATTTGAAAAGGTTAGTGTTTGTGATAAAAAGCCTCTGTGGTGGTCACTCGTGATCCCTACCTCCTGGTATTTATGTCTTTTGTATGTGAGCTCAGCCTTAGTGATTCGCTTCTACAAGAGAATACAGAAAATCTGATGGTATGTCACTTCTGAGATTAGGTTACAAAAACATCTGGCTTCCATCATGTGTGTTCTCTCTCTCATGGATTACCAACTGCCATATTGTGAGGACACTTAGGCAGTCTACAGAAAGGCCCACATGCCCAGGAACTGATGACTGCCAGCAAGGATGTGAGGTTGGAAGAATATCCTGCCTCACTCTCTCAGTGTGGTTGAGCCTTCAGATAAAATCGAAGCCTTGGCCAGTGGCTTGACTGCAACCACATAGAAGACCGTGTGCCATGTAGAAACTGTGTGATAATAAGTGTTTATTTTTAAACCACTGAATTTTAGGGTAAATTGTTAGGCAGCAATAGCTAACTAATGTAGATGGTCAAATCCAGTATCTTTCCTGGCTTGTCTTTGTATTAAATTATTCAGTATTTCATTTCTGTATATAATAATGGCTTAAAGATTACTGGGTTATAAATAACATCCAGAATATTCTTTATATTGTTTTGTATAATTTTAACTGTTACATTTTTGTAGAAGTTTTTCTCCCCTAGTAATAATTCTAGTTGTTAGAGCTGTGTGTAAAGTGCTCATTCAAAAAAACCTTTATGATCCCTTAACATGTACAGCTTTTAGAGAAATGAAAGATACAGGATTTATATGTGATAAAAGTCTTAGGAACCTATTTTGAAATTAGACATTTCTCATATTTTCTTTTTAAAGTTTTTAGAGTACCACAGTTAAAGAATAGTAACTATAAAAATTTGCTGCAGCTTTGATAATGAAAAAAAAGTACTGGAAAGTAATTAAAGAAGTTGCTAATCAGTTCATTAATCAAGTGTATCTGTTACACTTGGTACTGAAACAAATTGAAAAAGATGCTGTGCTAGCCAGAAACTCTCTCTCAAAGTCAAAAGTAAAGATAAACTAAATTGACTTTTCCTTTGTGGTTGATTTCTATCTAAGTAGATCTATCTCCAAAACACTGAATAAAGAAAGTTGCATCTGTGTATAGATTCAAGCCTCCACTAAGATTCTATACTTACAGTTACTTGGTACTACAAGATTAAAGTATGTTTAATCAGTTTGCTTTTAGTTTTTGCTTTATGCTTTGTTTGCATTTATAACACACTGACTCTTTTCATTTTCTAAATAGTACATATACTTAGAAGAAAGAAAAACTAGTAACACCTTGCTCGCTGCATTAAGACAACTGGTTTTTTAACCCAACCAAAAGGATTTAAGAGCCTTATATGTAGGTTACCAAAAAAATCTATCAGTGGACAAAAATATTTGTCAGCAGTCAGAATTATTCCAGTCCTTTCTACTTTCTATGTTTCCTTAGCTATAACCATGGCAATAAGGCATTGTAGCCTGGAAAAATGTAGTAAGATTTTCAATTATGATTAGAGTATATCTTCCAAAGAGGTCTCTACAAAAGGTCCAAAGTTCTCTAAAGGGTAAAAGGGGTTACTAAATTCTGACTTAAAACAATACAGTACTTCCTTTCCTTTCTTGATACTGACTTTCAAATGCATTGGGTTTTTTAAAAAGCCAAATCCTAGAATAATTTGCAGGTTCAAAATTAGAATTCACTTGCATTTCATTAGATACTAGCCAGACCATAGCCTGTGTTATTTTCTGAAAGCAGAATAATTTATATTTAAATAATAGTTGAAGAAGAGGACACAGGAGACCTGGCAATTGTATTGACCTTCTTGGTATGGACAGATGTATATGATAACTTCTTTTGACATACTATTTTATTTGTTTATTCCTTTCATTTTGGTTTTCAGTTTTAAAAGAACTCAGGAATATTAGACTCTTGACATATGTAATAGGTATGAGTCTGAAATTCACAAACTCAGATACATAAATTTAATTTTGTTTATTTTTTGTAGCAGAACTTAATTCTTTCTGGAGACCCTATCCTGCTGTGTGGTACCATTTCCTCTGTTAAAAAAAACAGAGGAAAATATACATAAATTTATACTTCATATACCCCATCACATTATAAGGATACAATACCCATTCATTAAGAAGTGGATTACATGTTTACTCCATTATAGATTATTTAGGATTATGCTGAATTTACCGATGAAAAAAGATGGGTGAAGAAATACCGCTGTATATAATGTGGTTTGCTTTCCAAAAGCATTAATTTAAGCAATTGGCTCATGATTATCCATCTGCTCTAACAGTGAATGATCCCTAAAGACAATGCTTGTCTTCTTTCCTTGTCATCCTCAGTACACTCTTGGCATTAGCAAATATTTGCCCAAAGTGGCTCAAGTCAGGATCCAGAAGAGAGAACTGCCATGTATCATTGATAAGATCTGAGTGAAAAATCAGATGAATGGACACAATTTCCTTTTGTTTTGTTTATCATTGTCCTCTTTCCCACTCTAAGCAAAGGGGAGTGTGTGTGTGTGTGTGTGTGTGTGTGTGTGTGTTTCATTAAACAAAGAATCAGCGATTTTTTTAAAGATTATTTATTTGAAAGAGATAGATAGGGAGAGCACGAGTGAGGGGTGGGGCAGGGAGGGGGGGAATTAGGTTCCCCACTGAGCAGGGAGCCCTGTGCTGATGCAGGACTCAATCCCAGGACTCAAGCTACAACCCACAACTCAGAGCTTGATCCCAGGACCCTGGGATCATGACCTGAGCCAAAGGCAGACACTTAACCGAGCCACCCAGGTGCCCCAAACAAAGAGGAGTTCTATAAACTGAAAATATCAGTTGGAAAGGGACACTTTCACAGGAGTTGAGATAATTCTTATGCACAAATTCAAACCAGATTTTAAAGGTTTTTAATTGATTTGCAAAATGTATGGTAGAGTTTTCTAGTAATTAGCATCTTGCTGAGATTAAGTGGAGTAATATTTAACTTCAGAATGGTCAAACAGACTTAAAACATATGCAGTTACTTTACATGTTTTGAAAACCTAGGTTGTAAATTAAAAATACAAAGAAAATCTTAAATTTTAACTTAATATCACCAAGTTATTAATAGATAGTTGAGCATCATTATGTAACAATTATAAGATATAAATATATAAATTAGTCATATATAAAATGGTAGGTCCTGCAGAATGTTAAGAATATGAAGACAAGGGGGTACCTGGGTGGCTCAGTGGGTTAAAGCCTCTGCCGTCGGCTCGGGTCATGATCCTAGTGTCCTGGGACCCAGCCCCGCATCGGGCTCTCTGCTCAGCAGGGAGCCTGCTTCCCCCTTCCTCTCTCTCTGCCTGCCTCTCTGCCTACTTGTGATCTCTGTCTGTCAAATAAATCAATAAAATCTTTAAAAAAAAAGAATATGAAGACAAGCCCTTGACAAATAATAATTAGCTGTGAAAATACTCTAGAAGCAGAACAGTGGTTTAGCAGCATACTTAAAATTTTATATTTGTAATAAGTCTAACTTTTCCACTAATTATTCATACAACTACATTGAACTTTCTAGAGAAGATATGTCTATGTGTCTCTCTTGAGCTCTCAGGAAAGAGAGAGAGCAACAAGTGATCAAAAGAGAGTGAGAAAGTGAAAGAGCATGACCAGGGAAATGAGAAAAATAAAACCATAAACCATTTACTACGTATAGGCATAATAAAAAGTGCCTATTCCTCATGGGTAACTTACTTCCCCAAATGACCATGACATTTCCTCTCAAATTTAAATGCCAAACTAGAATTCTGTTTCAGAAGCAAAGGAAATTAAAGAAAAATTGAGTCAAAAAGTTAAGGAACATAGTTAATTACATTTAGAAAGGGTCCCAATTCACCTAGATACTTACCAGGGTATTCAATGATTTTTCAGGGTGGCATTTGCTTTTAGCGCTCTTAAAATTGGGATGAAATGAGTTTTACAGATACTAATGGAATCATAAGGTCACAAAAATGTATTGTAATATTGTAACTGAAGCCAGGGAAAAGGAAGGCAAATTCGTATCATAAATGAAAGCAAGCTTTCATTCTCTTAAGTCATCTTTCCAGTCAACATTGCCTGTATATCATAAGCAATGAAAAGGTGGGGGGCAGATTACTGACGTACTCAACACAAAGACCTAATGCTCTATAATAATTATTTTGTGACTTTATCCATTCTTGCCATATCCCAAGGGAATGCAAATATTTCTACATTGCTATGCCGTGATACACTTGAGCTGGGAAGCAGAAGACAAAACCAGAGTGATGGTTCTCTTTCTTGGTGTCCATACATGCTTGCATGCTTGTATGTGTGTGTGTGTGTGTGTGTGCGTGCATGCACAAAATTTAATGGCTTAAAACAATTCACAATTCTGAAATTTGGGGTGGCCTTAGCTGGACAGTTCTGCTACTAGTCTCACCTAAGGTCACTCAGGCAGCTACAGTGATTTTGAGGCTCTGCTGAGGCCAGGTGGTCTAGGGTGGACTCACTCACATGCCTGGTAGTTAGTTGGGACTGTCAGCCTGGCACTTCCAATCTCATGGACTCTCCAGAAGGAAGTTCAGACTTTTTATGTGGCCAGTCCAGTGTTCAGGAGGTCAAAGATGAAAGCTACACAGTCTCTTGAGGCCTGGGTCAGAAGCCACAGAGTGTCACTTGTACTGTATTCTATTAACAAAGTCACAAAGCCATCCCACATTAAAGGGATGGGGAATTAAATTCTACCTCTAGATGGGAGAAGGTACACATAATATATGCTCATATTTAATCTATCACAGAATTTAAAGGACTATGAAAAAAGTCACAGCAAGTCTTGCATATTAAGCGGAATCATTTTTAATATCCTCCATTTTCTAGTACTCCTCATGGAGCCTGTATTTAAAAGTTTTTTAAATGTCTATACATGTCTTATTCTTGAATCTCTTGAAAGCTATTAGTAAGGAGAGATATTTATATTTTACTCATTCAATAAACATTGAGTGCCTGTTGGTGTCAGACACTATAATTTATCTATCACTCTCAGGTCTATCAGCAACAATAGATGTAAATTGATTCTTTGCTGCTTTATTATAATGATTGTTGAACTGTCTTTGCAGGTGCATTACTGACTCTTGATAGAAAAAAAGATTAATTCATATTATATTTATTCACTGAAAACATAAGAAGGTATCCTTCCCTATCAAACTCCTTCGGTTGTCACTCTTCTACTATCTCAGAGATGCAGACAGTATCATATAAGATTGTAGCTAGAAGGGAAGGGGAAAACTAGTAGGGCTTATTTAAATTGCATTCCAAGGAATATAAAACATATCCTCTTCTCTAGAAATGAAAGCTAGTAGAATGTTAAATCAATAATATACATATTTAATTGATTATTATTTTATACAATAGTTAACCATTATGTAGTGTGTCTAAAACCAAAGTGATTCAGTTGTCATTACGGTGAACAAAATGAAATTTATAAATGTATTGTTACTAGCTTCTTTTTAATTTGTTGTATTGTTCAAAAGAGAGTAGAGTCCAGAAATAAAATCAATACAGAAGATACAATGTTTCTGCATCTCTATTTTTCCACACCAGTTTTAGTCTTGATGTTGTTTCCCTATGAAGGCTATCTGAAAGCTAAAATCCTATATAAAAATCACCTAAACCATGCCATTTTTACTGACTAGAAGTCAGTTCTCCTATGAAATGTACCATAATACAGGATTTGAATGGTTTTGGTTCAAGGGGCATTTGTACAGACAGCTGAGCTTCAGTAACTACATTCTTGTAAATGAAACTGATGGTTGTCTGAATTGTTGGGCTAACATTCTGTTCATGTTTTCATCTTAGAAATGCAATTTAAGGTCTATTTTTTATTTTTATTTATTTATTTATTTATTTATTTATTAAAAGATTTTATTTATGTATTTGACAGAGATCACAAGTAGGCAGGGAGGCAGGCAGAGCAAGAGTGGGGGAAGCAGGCTCCCTGCTGAGCAGAGAGCCTAATGCGATGCGGGGCTCCATCCCAGGACTTTGAGACCATGACTTGACCCTAAGTCAGAGGCTTAACCCACTGATCCACGCAGGTGTCCCAAAGTATATTTTTTAAAGGAGGTTTACACAAAAGATCCTAAAGAGCCAAAGAAATCATGAGAAAGAATAAAGCAGGAAGCATCATGCCTCCTGATTTTAAGCTATACTATAACACTGTAATCATCAAAATAGTATGGTGCTGGCATAAAAACGGACAAACAGACCAATGGAACAGAATCAAAAACATAGAAGTAGACTCAAGGATATATGGTTAGGCAATATTTGACTGTGGAGCCAAGAATACTCAATGAAGAAAAGAGTATCTTCAATAAATGGTGGTGGGATAATTGGATATTTACATGTAAAAATATGAAACTGGACCCATATCTTACACCACTCACAAAATTAACTCAAAAGAGATTGAAGATTTAAATGTAAGACCAGAAACCATGAAACTCTTAGGGGAAAAAAAAAACAGGACTAAAGCTCCTTGACATTGGTGTTGATAATGATGTTTTGGATATAACACCTAAAGCACAAGCAACAAAATAAAAAATAAACAAGTGGAGCTAATCAAACTAAACAACTTCTGCACAGTAAAAGAAATCATCAACAAAGTAAAAAGACAACCTACAGCATGGGAAAAAATATTTGCAAACCATAGACCTGATAAGGGGTTAATAGCCAAAATATATTTTAAAAAACTCCCATAACTCAATAGCAGAAGAAACAACCCAATTAAAAAATGGGCAAAGAACCTGACTAGACATTTCTCCAGAAAATATGAAAGGCCAAGAGGCACATGAAAAGATGCTCAACATCACTACTTATTAGGAAGTGCAAATTAAAACCACAATGAGACATCACCTTATGCCTGCTAAAATAGCTATTATGGAAAAAACAAGAGATAACAAGTACTGGGGTGGTTGTGGAGCAAAGGGAACTCTTGTGCACTATTGGTAGAAATGTAAATTGGTACAGCCACTATGAAAAACAGTATAAAGATCCTCAAAAAATTAAGAATAGAATGACCATATGTTCAAGTAATTCTACTAATATGTATTTACCCAAAAAAACCAAAAATAGTAATTTTAAATGATATATGCACCCCTATATTTATTGCACATTATTTATAATAGCCAAGACATAGAAACAATGTAAGTGCCCATTGATGAATGAATAAAGAAGATATGGTGTATATATATAGCACATATGTACATACATACAATAGAATATTATTTGGCCAGAAAAAAGCAAATCCCACCATTTGTGACAACATGGATGGACCTTGAAAACATAATGCTAAGTGAAACAAGTCAGACAGAAAAAGATAAATGCTATGTAATCTCACTTATTTATGGAATTTAAAAAGAGATTAAAAACTCCAAAGAAAGAGATTAGACTTATGGTTACCAGAGGCAAAGTGTAGTTAGAGGAGAATTTGGAGAAAGGTAGTCAAAGGTACAGACTTCCAGTTGTAAGATAGATATGCATTGGAGATATAATGTAGGTCATGATGAGTATGGTTAATACTATTATACAATATATAGGAAAGTTAAGAGAGTAAATTCTAAGAGTTCTCATCACAAAGATTTTTTTTTTAATTTACTATGTATGAGAGCACGGATGTCCGCAAACCCTATTGTGGTACTCATCACAATATATGTAAATCAAACCATTGACTGTATGCCTTAAGCTTATACAGTGATGTATGTCAATTATTTCCTAGTAAAACTGGAAAACAAGGGTGTAAGCAAAAGCAAAATTTTAGGGCACCTGGGTGACTCAGTTGGATAAATGTCTGCCTTCAGCTCAGATTGTGATCCTGGGGTCCTGAGATCAAGCCCCAAGTCAGGCTTCCTGCTAATCGGGGTCTGCTTCTCCCTCTGCCCCTCACCCCACTCTCATTCTTTCTCTCTCTCAAATAAATAAGTAAAATCTTTTTTTAACCAAAAATTTAAAAATTAACTGAAGAGTAATTGTATAACCCATTAAATTCCCTGATCTACTTTGCAGACCTACTTTGTAACCAAGCACGCTGCACCTAACTGCTATGGGAAAAGCGAAGACATAATGAAACAGTCTCTCTGGGGTGCCTGAATGGTTTAGTTGCTAAATGTCTGCCTTTGGCTCAGGTCATGATCCCAGGGTCCTGGGATCGAGCCCTGTACCGGGCTCCCTGCTCAGTGGGACATCTGCTTCTCCCTCTCCCATTCCCGCTGCTTGTGTTCCCTCTCTTGCTGTCTCTCTGTCAAATGAATGAATGAATGAATGAATGCGTAGAAAAGAAACAGTCTCTGTGCCCAAGGTACTTAGACACTTAATTATGTACTCGCCAATTTGGTATTCAAGGCCTTCCATGGTACTGCCTTCATTAGACCTTTTCTGCCTCCGCTGTTTTCCTCATTTACCCTGTGCTCCAGCCTAACTGAACGATTACCTTTTCCCTGACTATACCTTACCTTTCCTACCTCTCTGGCTTTCCTCATCATTGTCAACCCTACCTTTCTTACCTCTCTGGCTTTCCTCATCATTGTCACCCTGTCCTCTCTTCAAATACAAATTCTTTTATGAAAACTTGCCTCGTGAACATACATACCACCATCACCACTTTTCCCCAAATCAAATGTCATTTCTTTTTGTCCTTCTGCCATTGTACTTAATTCTTATTTGTGTTATAGTTGTCTTTATATCCTGTCTCTGTCACCCAGTAGATTTGAAATCCTGAAAGTAGAAATACTGTTTCACTCTATCCTTGCCACTTAGTAAGAGGCAAAATAGCTGTTTAGTTGAATTAAAAATGAATGCAAAAAAATTGTATGGCCATCTGCCAAAATGTAAAATGTATAATCTGGTAGCAATATAGGAGAAGAGGTAGCATTTTTTTTCCCTTGGAAGTTTGATAAAAATATATGTTCCCATAAAATTAATCACTTGTCCAAAATTTAATAGCTAAACTAACATTTATTGTATATTCATTACTCTACTTAATATACATAATGTGTTCCTCATATATGAACATCTCATTATTTAGTCAGAACTATCAGAGGTGCCTGGGTAGCTCAGTCAGTTGAGTGTCTGACTCTAGTTTCTACTCCGGTCATAATGTCATGTGTTGTGGGATGGGGCCCTGTGTCAGGCTCTACCCTCAGCAGGGAGTCTGCTTGAAGATTCTCTCCCTCTGCCCCCACCCCCCCAAATAAATAAATAAATCATTTTTTAAAAAACTATCATATTAAATTTCCCTAGTAATTGCCAAGGGCTGTCAGCTGCTCATTAAATCTTGACTTTTTTAATCATGAAGAATTTATAATCTTGCCTTTGAATTTAGAAGCAATGAGGGAGTGAGCAGAACTATTTGAATACCCTCTGTAGTAAATTGGATATACAGTTTTCAACTTAGTCTTAATAGGAAAAAAAGAATGAATTCAATTCAGAAGCTTTTCTTTCCTTTTTAATACTTCCCATCCCCCCTTTAATGGAGTGAAAATAGAAGGATATAGTTTTTTTTTCTCAGTGGTGGGGAGAAAATCTATTTTCATTCACTTTAAGAGGTTTCTCTAATTCAAATGAGACTTGATATATGGATAATCCATATAGCTAAGTTTATAAGGTAATCCTTTGGAAATCAAAGACAAATTTGGCATAGTAACACAGAGATTGATTTGCGTGAGATTTAAATACTGTTTTTTTTCCTACCAGCAAAGCTTCCCTTTCCTCCTTCCCCACAAATGAATTTTATTGTCAAATGCTGGCACTAACAGTTATTGAAATCACAACTCAGTCTAAAAGCAAACTGACCTATTATTGCCAAAAGATACCAACTTACATCAAACTAATAAAGTGTAGCTCTTAATTTTCAGTTTTAGGTACATATGTCTGTACTTGACCTTAGATTGGAAGTCCATTAAAACTGGGGTGCCTGGGTGGCTCAGTAGGTTAAGCCTCCAGCTCTTGATTTCAGCTGAGGTTACTATCTCAAGGTTGTGAGATGAGCCCTATGTTGGGCTCTGTGTTCAGTAAGGGTAGTTGGCTTAAAGGTTCTTTCCCTCTCCCTCTGTCCCTCCCCTGATTGTGCTTTATCTTTCTCTCTCTCTCTAAAATACATAAATAAATCTTAAAAACAAAGAAAGTCCATTAAAATTACAAAAGGTTGAGAGACATTGATAAATACACTTAAAACTTTGTGGATTTTATTTTCTTTTTCCTGCCAGTCACTGTATTTTTCTAACCAAGGTTGTGTCATGTACCCTCCAACAGTACCATCCATCCAGCTGTTATAAGGCTACTGATAGAAGATGTACATTCACTAGGCAATACAGAATTGCAATCACATTGTCAGTGAGGCAATAAGGTGAAGAGTGTATTGCTGTCTGTGTAGCATGTCCCTATGTGTGCCACTCACCTTTTTTTTTTCACTTTTTTTTTCAAATACCAGGTAGCACTTTGCTTGAAGTTAACTGTTCTTTCATGAAAGTCAAGAGGAAGTAGTAACATACACAACTCCAAATTCTTTCCACTCACAACTCCATTCTATACTGTTTGAATATAGATGTTGCTCATGTTCATGACAGTCACTATACTTCACAAGAAAAAATGAAGTCAAACTGTGACAACTCCAGTCGGAAAGATCTGAATGCCCATGGATGCCTCATCCTTTCTCCCTGCTTGCTAGGGATCAGTGGTATCACCTCTCAGACCAACGGTCAAACTTCATAAGAAATTGTCTTCTCTCTAGCTCAGATACTTTACTTTTCTAGCTCAAACTCCACTTAGGGTGTGGAGGATTTTCTCTGGTGAAATTGAATACAACTACTCTTCTAGCTTTTGCTGTCCTAGAGCAAAAAAAGGTATAAATGTCAATAAGTAGAACAAGATGAATATAATAAGAAGTAGAAAGAAGCCAGGGCTAAAGGCCAAAGTCTAGATAATCACCTGTGGATAACCCAGAGTTTTCAGCAAATCCCTAAGCTTTTTCTTCAAAAGATGTTGAAGCATGACCAGCATACCTTTTACTTTGCATAGGTGCTATTTGAATTTCTATCCAAGTCTGTGCTTAAAATCAATCTGATTAGATGCTGATAACCTCCCCCCCTTTTTTTTCTTAGAAGTAACTCTAGCCCCAGCATTTCCTTTGAGGGGGGCTTCAGTTTTTCCATGCCTCATTTCAGTTTAAGCATTCCAACCTTTGCTCCAATACAACTAACATTTTTGTACCAACGTGAGGCAAGAGCTATCACTCATCTAATCCTCAAAGAATCTTTACAGGATAGATATCATTATCCCCATTTTATAGGTGAAGTAATTGAATTCCAGAAAAGTTAAGTAAGTTGCCTAAGGTCACACATCTGCTGAATGATAGTTAAAAACTGACCCCAGATTTGCCTAATTCTGCATCCTTTGGTCTTTGTGTTGTTCCATGTTATCTCCCTATTAAGAATCTTGTTTATATTTGCCTTCCACAGATATCTATCAAATTGATACAAAGTTGGAATGAGTTTAGCATCAATTCTTTTGAACTGGTCTGGGCTGAACTGCTGATAGAAGTGCTCAAGTGACCACTGTAATAGGTCTAAGTTCAAACCCATGCTCTAATACCTGACCAGCAGAAACTACTCTCTTCTAGGAAAAAGAATAGACCCGAGGATGCCAGAACACTCTGTGCAATCCAAAGCTAAATTCTCTATTCATTTCTCTAGTCCTTTATTCATTCATATTCTCTCTTAAATGCCCCACCCACACACACACACAACAGTTTTTCATGGACACACAATTTTAAGGTTGTTTTTAACTTGGAGAATTTGTTGTTTTCTTCTTTCCTGATTACATGGCCATACAACCTACACACAACAGTGTGACTCACTCTCTCTGACTCTCCTTGTGGCCTTTTGTTGTGAGTTCTCACTCTGCCTCATTTTTGAATATGCTCTAAAGAGCAGGGATGGCCTTTGGCTAGAAAGAATGGCATGTCAGGAGGGCTCTGAGAGCCATGTTGCTTTTCTTAATCATGGAAAGTCACTATTAGTGGCGTGGCCCAGTTTTTTTTTTTTTAAGATTTTTATTTATTTATTTGACAGACAGAGATCACAAGTAGGCAGAGAGGCAGGCAGAGAGAGGAGGAAGCAGGCTCCCCGTGGAGCAGAGAGCCTGATGTGGGGCTCGATCCTAGGACTCTGGGATCATGACCTGAGCCGAAGGCAGAGGCTTTAACCCACTGAGCCACCCAGGTGCCCCAACGTGGCCCAGTTTTCTAATCCAATTTAATTGAATGTACAAGGTTATGGGCATTGGGGATTAAATACAAGCCCATTTCTACCCAAAGCTCATAGTGCCTTTAAAGCAAAACATAATAATTTGCTCATTGCTTGTGAATTTTTTTGTATATGCCATATATAATTTTGTTTGTATTCTCTGTGCAAGATGATACCTTAAAAAGGAAAAAAATCTGTAAAAGGACTCATGTAGTTTGGTCTTCTGAAATATGGTTTGATTTAAGTAATTGGCCAAGATGACTGTAAACTTTTATGTTGCTTTGAAAGTTTGTTCTTCTCATAATAAGAATTTGATTGTCCACACAAAGTACTAACTTACCTGCAACTGAAATAAAAGGAATTCATATATTTGTTATTTTTAAAGAGAATCTGTTTTGGCATTTTGCTGAGTTATTTGTACATTAAAGCCCATATTGAGAAACGTGCCCATTTATAATAAAGTGATAGGTAGAGATTTTCCCAAGTGCTGAGAAAATATTTTATCTAAACTTGTAGGAGAAAAAGAAAAGAAACTAATTTTAAAACATTTCTAACATGTTTTATATGTTTGACTTGCTTTTTGTTCAGTTTGTTTGCTTTTATTCATGTTACTATGATTCAATTTGTAGATAGCCTGGCTTGCTAAGTGACTTCAGTATTTGGGTTTAATTTACCCTTAAGTAAAACCATTTATTTTTGTGTGTGGCATAAAAAAGTGGTCCAGTTTGATTCTTTTGCACATAGCTGTCCAGTTTTCTCAGCACCATTTATTGAAGAGACTGTCTTTTCCCTGTTTTATATTCTTGCCTCCTTTGTTGTAGATTAATTGACCATACTGGTGTGGGGTTATCTTTGGACTCTGTTCTGTTCCATTTTTGTAGGTGTCTGCTTATGTGCCAGTATCATACTGATCTGATTACTACTTTTATAGTGTACTTTGAAATTTGAGATTGTGATACCTCCAGCTTTGTTCTTTTTAAGACTGCTTTGGCTATTTGGGGTCTTTTGTGGTTCCATATGTATTTTAGGACTATTAGTTCTAGTTCCGTGGAAAATGTTAATATATAAGGATTGCATTAATTCTGTAGATTGCTCTGAGTAGTATGGATATTTTAACAGTATTTGTTCTTCCAATCCATGAGCATGAAATGTTCCTCCATTTCTTTGTATCTTCTTCAGTTCCTTTTATTAATGATTTATAGTTTTCACAGTACAGGTCTTTCATTTACTTGGTTAGTTTATTCCTAGATACGTTATTCTTTCTGGTGCAGTTGTCAATGGGATTGTTATCTTAATTTCTCTTTCTAGTACTTCATTATTCCTATATAGAAATGCAACAGATTTCAATATATTAATTTTGTATTCTGCATCTTTACTGAATTGTTTATCAGTTCTAGTAGTTTTTTGGTGGAGTCTTTAGGGTTTTTTAAATATACCATGTCATGTCATCTACAGATACTAAAAAGTTTACTCCTTCCTAACCAGTGGAAAGAACACAAATACATGGAAGCTAAATAACACACTACTAAACAATGAATGAGTCAGCCAAGATATCCAAGAGGAAGTAAAAAAATACATGGAAAAAAATGAAAATGAAAACACAATGACCTGAAATCTTTGGGATTCTCAAGAAACAAGAAAAAAATCTCAAATATTTAACCTTATACTTAATGGAGCTTGAAAAAGAACTAACAAAGCCCAAAGCCCAAAGGAAATGATAAAGGTTAGGCAGGAAGTAAATAGAGACAAACAAAATGATAGAACAGATCAATGAAGCCAGGAGCTGGTTCTTTGAAAAGATCAACAAAATTGATCAACCTTTAGCCTAACTCATCAAAAAAGAAGAGGACTGAAAAAAAAATCAGAAATGAAGGAACAAAAGTAATAGCTGACACCACAGAATTACAAAGGATTATAAGAGAATATTATGAAAAATTATATGTCAACAAATCGTACAACCTGGAAGAAATGGATAAATTCCTAGATATATATAACCTACCAAAACTGAATCACAGAGAAATACAAAATTTGAACAGACCAGTTACAGAAATGAAATTGAATCAATAGTCAACCCCCCCAAAAAAATTATAGGACCAGATGGCTTGACAAGTAAACTCTACAAAATATTTAAAGAAAAGTTAATAACTCTTCTTCTGAAACTATTTCAGAAAATAGAAGAGGTAGGAAATCTTTGAAATTCATTGTATGAAGCCAGCATTACCCTGATACTAAAACAGATAAAGACACCATAGTAAAAGAGAAGTACAGGGCAATATCTTTGGTGAATGTAAATGTAAAAGTCGTCAATAAAATATTAGCAAACCAAATCCAACAATACATTAAAAAATCATTCATGACAATTAAGTGGAATTTATTCCAGGGATGCAAGGTGGTTTAATATTTGCAAATCAATTAGCATGATACATCACATTAATAAGAGAAAAGATAAAAACCATACAGTCGCCTCAATAGATATAGAAAAGACATTTGACAAAGTGCAACATCCATTCATGTTAAAAACTCTCAAGAAAGTGAAAACCCACAACATCATACTCAATGGTGAAAAAGAGAGCTTTTCCTCTAAAATGAGGAATTAGACAAGGATGTCCATTCTCACCACTTTTATTCAACATACTTATGGAAGTCCTGGCTACAGCATTCAGAGAAGAAAAAGAAATGAAAGTCACTCAAATTGGTTAGGAAGAGTTACTTTTGTTTCTTACCTTCTGCCTTCCGTCTCCCACTACCATGCATAGGACAAAAACACTTAACTCTGAGCCCAAAAATCTATAAGAGAGATCTAAATAGCATGAGAAATTCTTAGAACCTTTCTTCTAAAGAGGAATAAATAAGTAGAATTATGAAGATTCATCTACCCAAAAAGATCTTCCACATAGGCTGCATTTCATTTTTTTTAAAGATTTTATTTATGTGTGAGAGAGAGAGTAAGCACAAGCAAGCAGAGGGAGAGGGAGAAGCAGACTCCCCACTGAGCAGGGAGTCTGACGTGGGACCCGATCCCAGGAACCTGAGATCATGACCTGAACCAAAGGCAGATGCTTAACCAACTGAGCCACCCAGGTGCCCCCATGCTGCATTTATTAAACAAAATCTTCCTTAAAATTCAAATGAGAGCATCTAATGCTATCAATATTTTACACCTTCATATTAATTACTCCACTCTGACTTCTTTATGGATTTTAAGTGAATGCAATGTATCATCGAAGAACAGGAATAATGGAAGAAGTAATATAGAAAAGGGAGAACTTGGTGAGAGGACCTCTTTGGGCTGTTTTACTAGGGAATTATGATAGCAAGAATGCCCTATACATCTACTAAGAGGCAGTGGAAGAGTGCTACAAAATAGGTGGAAGCCTCCTACTTTGCAGTTTTGCCTGGTAACACTAATTTGTGTAGCCCAAATCTGATTTTGGGTTTGTCATAGCTGCAGGAGATGGCAAGTGATATCAGTAACACTTCCTGGGTGTTGTCTGATTATATGAATTTTGAAACTAATATCTGCATTGTTATGATTCAGTAAAAACAGTTATGTCATGGTTGTTTATTTTCTTTAAATATTTTTTCCTCATAACTTGTTTTATCCAATGGCTATTTTTAGAAGGCCTAGGTAGATTTCTCACTCTGGTTATTTCCAAAGAATGAAGTTTCCCATGCTGGTAATTCCTCACATAATTTCCTTCCTAAGACATTTTTTTAAATATCTTGTTTTCCTTCTCCCCATGCTACAGAAATGGCAATGTGAAGGCAAAGGCAAACAAATTATTGCATGAACTAGAAAATGAGATAAATGTCCCATAGTTGTATATGAAAGATTTCAGACTTAGTGATTTGCTAAAGTAGCAATGACTCAGCCTACTGGTCATGGTAAGAGTATAGACTTGAGTCAAAAGATTGATTTTAGTCTACAACTGTGTGACCTTGATCTGGTCATTAAGGCCCTCTAGGTCTCAGGAATCTCCCCTTGCATGAAATGAGGTTGTTGAACTAGACAATATTTGGTATTTTCTCCCTAGCTATAAACTCAGTGATTTTGAATATAGAAACCTACAAAGTTACTTAAGGGGGCAAAATTTGCTATTCATTTATTAATGAAATATTTATTGAGCTACTATATACCATATTTCTTAGAAATAAAAAAGCTAAATATCTTAATCCATCTAAGTTATTTTGCTTATACCTATTTAGAGAAGAGAATGTGAAAAGTTTGCATGAAAAATCAGGAAGTCAGTTTTGGAACTAAATCAAATCAGCAATTAATGCAACCTCAATTAAATAATGGACTTCCCAATGTATGGAATGATAACATTAAGGGCTAAATTATATATGAGAATACCTACTTTGAGGAATAATTTTTATGCTCTGGAACCATCACCCCAATATACAGATGTATTCCATTTCACTCTTCACTTATTACGATTTTCTTTTTGAAAATACAGATTTCTTTCCTATAAAATAAAGTAAAAAGAAAATCTCAGGATGGCTAGAGTTTGTTTTAGTGATAATACAGTTCTGAATGGAAAAACAATATATATGCTCCTATCTAAACAGCCCAAAAGAAAAAAAACTTAACTCAAATTTGTAGGGCTGGGAGTAGTTATTGATTTATTACTATGTGTATCAGTTTTCTAGGGTTGCTTAACAAATACTACAGACTGGGTGGCTTCATTAACAATACTTTATTTTATTTCACTTTATTTATTATACTTTATTTATATTTATTTACTTTATTTATTATACTTTATTTTATTTTAACAAATAAGTATAAATAACTTACAATTCTGGAAGTAGAAGTCCAAGATCAAGGTATTGCAGGCTCAATTTCTTCTGTGGCCTCTTTCCTTGGCTTGCAGGTGGCTGCCATCTCACTGTGTTTTCTTTTCTTTTTTTATTTTTTTTAATTTCTTTTTTAAGATTTTATTTATTTATTTGACAGACAGAGATCACAGGTAGGCAGAGAGGCAGGCAGAGAGAGAGGAAGGGAAGCAGGCTCCCTGCTGAGCAGAGAGCCCGATATGAGGCTCAATCCCAGGACCCTGGGATCAGGACCTGAGCTGAAGGCAGAGGCTTTAACCCACTGAGCCACCCAGGCACCCCTCACTGTGTTTTCATATGGTCGTTCCTTTCTCTTTGTGGTCTGTGCCCTGATTTTCTTTTCTTATTAAGGCACAAGTCATATTGGACTAAGGCCACCCTAACAAACCCACTTTAATTTAATTGCCACTTTAAAGGCCCTATCTCCACATACAATCACATTCTAGGGTACTGTGGATTAGGGTTTCAATATAGGAATTTGGTGAGACACAATTCAGCTCATAACACCATGTTTATTTCTATAATAATAGACATAATTTGTTATTCTTACTACTGTTTTGTGCACTAAATGTGTTTAATTTTGATTTTACAATTGCCTTGTACATGTATCAGCTTGTCACAGTGTGCCAAAGAAATTTATCGCTTTAAAATACATCTTAATTATAATAATTAAATATTCACATTTTTATGGCATTTGATTTTTTTTCTCTTAAACGTGACAGAGAATTGGATGCCATTCACATATCACATATTAGCCAATAAGCCAGACATTTTTACCATTCTCTATGTTAAGGATTTTGTTCTGTTTCGTTTTCTTTTTTGGCATGGCAAGGATAGACTTTATACCTTTAACTTCTAAGACTCCCTTAATTACAGACACAATGGACATTTTACTAGGGATATTGTATATGTAGCAGTTTTTAAAACTTGAAATAGAAATACTAAGAGGAAAAATACTCAGCATAACACAGTGCTGAAACACAAAATTGCAACTTTTGACATTTTACCAAATTCTTAATTCTATTTTACGGCCAACTTTAAAAGACATTTTGTAATAAGTAGATTTAAAAAAAGATAGATAAAATGTAAAGATAAAGAGTTTTAAGAAAATACTAGAAATCATGAGACCTAACTCAAATTATATGCAATAGATTATGTGGCTTTGGTGCTAGACAGCCTGGGTTTGTATCCTGAAAATTCTCACTTACTTACTATACTTATTTGTACTTCATTTTTCTCATCTGATAAAGGGGGTAAATAATGATACCTATATGATAGGCTTGGTGTGATGATTAATAATTTACATAAAGCATTTAGCACAGAGTCTGGCATATAGTAAATTCTCAATAATTTCTAGTTATACATTTCTAGTTGTATGTTAGTTAATGTGCCTATATATACATTTACTTGCATATATGTTATATATTCACATACATAATAGACACATACTAAACTTGATTTTCATATTCTTCAGCCTTCCTTTGGTATACTACTAGAATGTATATAGATGAGCTAATGCTTAGTCCTCTTGTGGTGGATAGACTAGCCAAGACAATTCATAGCAGCATGTCTAGTGATTGCCTCACAGATGCTACTTCTAACCTACAGGAGAATTGTTGCACAGAATCCAAAGCCCTACCTTCCATTCCTTTCAGTGTTTGAGAAACCTCTTGATACATATAAAGCTTTTTAAATGTCCTTAAATTTTCCTTCGGTCTACATATGGCCTTTATGCTTAACTCATTCAAAGACTATGTGCCTCCCTCATACAACTTCAACAGTACCTGCTATAAGCCTTCTTACACTTTAGACATTAAATAAATCATGAAGTCTGATGAGATCCTGAAACTAACCTATAATCCAAGAAATTGGGAAAGGCTAAAGCCATTCCCTACTCTGGATCCATAAAAATTGCTGGAAGGCAGGATAGAATAGTGATTAGTGATTGGATTATAGAGGATAAACAATCTGGATTTGAATCCTAGCTCCACAACTTAATATTTGTATGACTCAGGCAAATTGTTTGGCTTCTCAGTGCCACATTATCCTCATGTATAAAATGGAGACAATCCAATTAAATACTTCATAGAGTGATGAAGTAAATTTGTATTTGTAACATGCTTAAATTAGCTCCTGGCACAAAGTTAGTTACAGGACTTACTATAGGTGTGTGCAACATAAAATCTAATAATGCCTGGCATCTCCTAGCCACTTAAAACAGTGACCCCAAAACTAATCTCTTCCACACAGGTCTTAGACCAAAAGCCATTCTAACCTAGTAGAGATCTCCAAACGTGGCAGCTGTAGATCTCTTAGCATTTGTGTTGGGGTTCTTCAGTAGACAGCATATTATAAATTGGTCAGCCAATCCCTTCCTAAAGAGGCTTAAAAAAATCAGACTGGTGGGACATTTGGTATATGTTTCTTTGATGCTTTACAATCTGTGTCTAGTGTCTGCACTATTATTATTAATGTATGTCTCTTTCCTGAATTACATTCTGTCATTACTTATCTGTGTCTATTTTGACTTAAACTGGTCAGTGGAAGAGAGGAAAAATATGGGTCTCATTGAGTTATAATGCTTCTTTATGGTGATAACTATACTGCCAAAAAAGAAATATTTGTGTGACCATTGGCTGCAAACCAGATCCACATTCTTGAAGAAAGTAGTTATATGGCCACCTTTAAGAAATTCAATCTGCTTTTACCTTCAGTTTTATGTTTTATTTCACTCTATAGTATTCAAGTGAAGGAGAAAAGAAAAGAGAGCTAGCAGCAAAGGTGAGAGTTGAAATATTTTTATGGAGACGCCATTATGCTAAATGTGTTGGACTATAGTTGTGAATAAGGTGTCTCAACAAAATGCTGTGGGAACACAGAGAAAAGGGTGAGTAATACTGTCTTAGGTGACCAAAAAAGTTTTGTTATGGAACTGTCTTCTGAGGCATGGGATGAAGGGTATTGGAGTTCTTTGGAGAATTCATGGCCATGAGTATACAAAGGACATTCCAGAGAAAAGCAAGAATATGTATAAAAATATGATGTCATGGAAAGACCTACCATCCTTTAAGAAAAGGGAGTTTGTGTAGCTGGACTATAAGGTTAGTTGTAGAGAGTGGTAGGATACACAAGTAGAATACATATGAGAGACTGAATAGGCAGTAGATGGTAGAGGGCCTTCTATTTCATGCCAAAATTTGGGTTTTGTAATATATAATAGAAAGCCTCTATCAATACCCTTGTGAATATTTCTTATCCTTAAAGTAACAGTGAATGGATTTAAGTAGTATAGAAAGAAATGAATATTAGTTAATAAAGCATCTTGCAAAATTGGAAAGGCCATTTTGATTTAGAGAAAATTATTTGAATTATTGAATAATTTTTAAAGAATGCATTTTTACTTATCTCTAATATGTTCAGGAGCTTTAAGTTAACATGTTCAGTTATTCAAACCATTATCTAGTAGAGGTCCTTAAGAACCCAATATTAATGAGCAAATATGGCTAAATTGGAATTAGCATATCAATTATATGTAAATGAATGCTTATAAAGTACTTGAAGGAATTAGAAAAGTTTGTTCTCTTAATCATTTTAAATATTTTCCTTATAATCTTATTTATACTATTAATTTTATACTGCAAGGAAGGAGTTTGCTAAACAAAGGTAAACATCAACCCTAGTCCCAGGGCAATGGATGAATTCTAAGTTAGCTACTCTGTATTTATTTAGCAAGTATATATTACTCAACATCAAGGAACTAGACTCTCTCCTAAGTAGCAGGGATTCAAAGATATGATAGGATACATCACTATCCCTATATAATTCCTGGTTTAGTTGAGGAAATCAAGATGGAAACAAATGGTCATAGTAAATTTGTTGAGTTGGATAATGGTGGTGTATACAGGTTGCTGGGTGAATGCAGTGGAAGAAAGAAACTAACTCTTTTTTTTTTAATTTAATATTTTTTCAGTGTTCCAAGATTCATTGTTTATGTACCATACCCAGTGCTCCATACAATAAATGCCCTCCTCAGTACTCACACAACCACCTACCTCCCTCCCCTCCAAAACCCTCAGTTTGTTTCTCAAACTCCACAGTCTCTCATGGTTCCTCTCCCTCCAATTTCCCCCGACTCACTTCTCCTCTCCTTCTTCCAATGTCCTCCATGTTATTCCTTATGCTCCACAAGTAAGAGAAACTATATGATAATTGACTCTGCTTGACTTATTTCACTCAGCATAATCTCTTCCAGTCCCGTCCAGGTTGATAACAAAAGTTGGGTATTCATCCTTTCTGATGGAGGCATAATACTCCATTGTATATATGGACCATATCTTCTTTCTCCATTTGTCTGTTGAAAGGCATCTTGGCTCTTTCCACAGTTTGGTGACTGTGGCCATTGCTGCTATGAACATTGGGGTACAGATGGCCCTTCTTTTCACTACATCTGTATCTTTGGGGTAAATACCCAGTAGTGCAATTGCAGGGTCATAGGGAAGCTCTATTTTTAATTTCTTAAGGAATCTCCACACTGTTTTCCAAAGTGGCTGTACCAACTTGCATTCCAACCAACAATGGAAAAGGGTTCCCCTTTCTCCACATGCTCTCCAACAGATGTTGTTTACTGTCTTGTTAATTTTTGCCATTCTAACTGGTGTAAGGTGGTATCTCAGTGTGGTTTTGATTTGAATCTCCCTGATTGCTAATGAGGATGAACATTTTTTTCATGTGTCTGTTAGCCATTTGCATGTCTTCATTGGGGAAGTGTCTGTTCATGTCTTCTGCCCATTTCTAAAAAATTTTTATTTACTTATTTAATTTCTTTTCAGTGTTCCAGAATTCATTGTTTATGTAGCACAACCAGTGTTCCATGTAATACATGACCTCCATAATACCCACCACCAGGCTCACCCAAACTCCCACCCCCCACCCCTCCAAAACCCTCAGATTGTTTTTCAGAGTCCATGGTCTCTCATGGTTCATCTCCCCCTCCAATTTCCCCCAACTCCCTTCTCCTCTCCATCTCCCAATGTCCTCGATGTTATTTCTTATGCTCCACAAATAAGTGAAGCCATATGATAATTGACTCTGCTTGACTTATTTCACTCAGCATAATCTCTTCCAGTCCCATCCATGTTGATACAAAAGTTGGGTATTCATCCTTTCTGATGGAGGCATAATACTCCAAAGTGTATATGGACCACATCTTCCTTATCCATTCGTCCGTTGAAGGGCATCTTGGTTCTTTTCACAGTTTGGTGACCGTGGCCATTGCTGCTATGAACATTGGGGTACAGATGGCCCTTCTTTTCACTACATCTGTATCTTTGGGGTAAATACCCAGTAGTGAAATTGCAGAGTCATAGGGAAGCTCTATTTTTAATTTCTTAAGGAATCTTTACACTGTTTTCCAAACTGGCTGTACCAACTTGCATTCCACCAACAGTGGAAGAGGGCTCCCCTTTCTCCACATCCTCTCTAGCACTTGTTGTTTACTGTCTTGTTAATTTTCGCCATTCTAACTGGTGTAAGGTGGTATCTCAGTGTGGTTTTGATTTGAATCTCCCTGATGGCTAGTGATGATGATCATTTATTCATGTGTCTGTTAGCCATTTGTATGTCTTCTTTGGAGAAGTGTCTGTTCATGTCTTCTGCCCATTTTTTGATGTGATTATCTGTTTTGTGTGTGTTGAGTTTGAGTTCTTTATAGATCCTGGATATCAGCCCTTTGTCTGTACTGTCATTTGCAAATATCTTCTCCCATTCTGTGGGTTGCCTCTTTGTTTTGTTGACTTTTTCCTTTGCTGTGCAGAAGCTTTTGATCTTGATGAAGTCCCAAAAATTCATTTTTGCTTTTGTTTCCTTTGCCTTTGGAGACATATCTTGAAAGAAGTTGCTGTGCCTGATGTCATAACGGTTACTGCCTATATTCTCCTCTAGGATTCTCATGGATTCCTGCCTCACGTTGAGGTCTTTTATCCATTTCGAGTTTATCGTTGTGTATGGTATAAGAGAATGGTCAGGTTTCATTCTTCTACACATAGCTGTTGAATTTTCCCAGCACCATTTAATGAAGAGACTGTCTTTTTTCCACTGGATATGTCTTCCTGCTTTGTCAAAGATTATTTGACCATAGAGTTGAGGGTCCATATCTGGGCTCTCTACTGTGTTCCACTGGTCTATGTGTCTGTTTTTGTGCCATTACCATGATGTCTTGGTGATCACAGCTTTGAAGTAGAGCTTGAAATCAGGCAACATGATGCCCCAAGTTTTGTTTTTTCTTTTTCAGCATTTCCTTAGCAATTCAGGGTCTATTCTGATTCCATACAGATTTTAGGATTGCTTGCTCCAGCTCTTTGAAAAAATGCCAGTGCAATTTTGATTAGAATGACCTTGAAAGTATAGACTGCTCTAGGCAGTATAGACATTTTAACAATGTTTATTTTTCTGATCCATGAGCATGGAATGGTCTTCCATCTTTTTGTGTCTTCTTCAGTTTCTTTCATGAGTGTTCTGTAGTTCCTTGAGTACAGATCTTTCCCTCTTTGGTTAGGTTTATTCCCAGGTATCTTATGGTTCTTGGTGCTATAGTAAATGGAATCGATTCTCTAATTTCCCTTTCTGTAATTTCATTGTTAATGTATAAGAAAGCAAGTGATTTCTGTACATTGATTTTGTACCCTGGCACAGTCCTGTTGCTAGGACTTCTATACTATGTTGAACAAGAGTAGTGAGAGTGGGCATCCTTGTCGTGTTCCTGATCTCAAAGGGAAGGCTGTCAGCTTTTTCCCATTGAGGATGATATTTGCTGTGGGTTTTTCATAGGTAGATTTTATGAAATTGAGGAATGTTCCCTCTATCCCTATACTTTGAAGTGTTTTAATCAGGAATGGATGCTGGATTTTGTCAAATGCTTTTTCTGCATCAATTGAGAAGACCACGTGTTTCTTCTCTCTTCACTTATTGATTTGTTCCATCACATTGATTGATTTGCAAATGTTGAACCACACTTGCAACCCATGGATAAATCCTACCTGGTCATGGTGGATAATCTTTTTAATGTACTGTTGGATCATATTAGTTAGGATCTTGTTGAGAATCTTAGCATCCATATTCATCCGGGATATTGGTCTGAAATTCTCCTTTTTGGTGGGGTTTTTGCCTGGTTTGGGGATCAGGGTAATGTTGGCTTCCTAAAAAGAATCTGGATGTTTTCCTTCTGCTTCAATTTTTTGAAACACCTTCAGGAGAACAGGTATTATTCCTTCTTTGAAAGTTTGGTAGAATTCCCTAGGGAATCTGTCAGTTCCTGGGCTCTTGTTTTATGGGAGGTTTTTGATCACTGCTTCAATATCATTACTAGATATGGGTCTATTCAGGTTGTCAATTTCTTCCTGATTCAGTTTTCGGAAGTTTATAGTTTTCCAGGAATGCATCCATTTCATCTAGGTTGCTTAACTTATTGGCATATTACTGTTGATAATAATTTCTGATGATTGTTTCTATTTCCTTGGTATTAGTTGTGATCTCTCCCTTTTCATTCATAATTTTATTAATCGGGGCCTTCTCTCTTTTCTTTTGGATTAGTTTGGCCAATGGTTTATCGATCTTATTGATTCTTTCAAAAAGTCAGCTTTTAGTTTCATTGATGCATTCTACTGTATCTCTAGTTTCTATCTCATTGATCTCTGCTCTAACCTTGATTATTTCCCTTCTCGTGTGTGGAGTTGGCTTAATTTGTTGTTGATTCTCCAGTTCTTTAAGGTGTAAAGACCCCTGGTATATTCTGGATTTTTCAATTTTTTTGAGGGAGGCTTGGATGGCTATGTATTTCCCCCTTAAGACTGCCTTTGCTGTATCCCATGGGTTTTGGACCAAAGTGTCTTCATGCTCATTGGTTTCCATGAATTGTTTAAGTTCTTCTTTGATTTCCTGGTTGATCCAAGCATTCTTAAGCAAGGTGATCTTTAGCTTCCAGGTGTTTGAATTCCTTCTGAACTTTTTCTTGTGGTTGAGCTCCATTTTCAAAGCATTGTGATCTGAGAATATGCAGGGAATAATCTCAATCTTTTGGTATCAGTTGAGCCTTGATTTGTGACCCAGAATGTGGTCTCTTCTGGAGAAGGTTCCATGTACACTCAAGAAGAATGAGTATTCTGTTGTTTTAGTGTGGAATTTTCTGTATATATCTATGAGGTCCATCTGGTCCAATGTGTGGTTCAATGCTCTGTTTCTTTATTGATTTTCTGCTTGGATGATCTATTACTCAGAGTGGTATGTTACGATCTCCTACTATTAATGTATTCATATCAATATGACTCTTTATATTGATTAACAGTTTTCTTACATAGTTGGCTGCTCCTGTATTGGGGGCATAAATATTTACAATTTTTAGATCTTCTTGGTGGATCGACCCTTTAAGAATTATGTAGTGTCCTTCTGTATCTCTGACTACAGTCTTTAGTTTAAAATCTAATTTATCTGGTATTAGAATTGCTACCCCAGCCTTCTTTTGAGGACTTTTGGCATGAAAGATGCTTCTTCATCCCTTCACTTTCAGTCTGCATGTATCCTTAGGTTCAAAATGGTTTTTCTGCCCATTTTTTAATGTGATAATTTGCTTTTTGAGCATTGAGTTTGAGGATTTCTTTATAGATCTTGGATATTAGCCCTTTGTCTGTAGTGTCATTTGCGAATATCTTCTCCCATTCCGTGTGTTGCCTCTTTGTTTTGTTGACTGTTTCCTTTGCTGTGCAGACGCTTTTGATCTTGATGAAGTCCCGAAAGTTCATTTTCACTTTTATTTCCTTTGCCTTTGGACACATGTCTTGAATGAATTTGCTGTGGCCGATGTCAAAAGAAACAAACTCTTTATGGCAGAAGGGAGCAGGCTATAAGGCAAGGCTTTATATTCAGGTTCGAATTTGAAGGACAAAATGTGGTTCTCTTAGTAGATAAAGATATCAGACTGTGTAGTCAGTATCCTAGGTATTGGGCACAGGTTTTTAAAAAGGAATACATTTGTCCTGTATTCCAATGTGCAACTCTGATTTATATAAACCTGACCTACCAGAAAATTGGGATAGGTATCACATCATAGTAGAAGAGGTCATGCTTTAACAAAGAAGAGACTCATAAATCTGTATGGGGTTAGAGGAGGGATGTTCCTCTCTAGTCTATCTCTCTTTTTTTTAAAGATTTTATTTATTCATTTGACAGAAAGAGATACAGCAAGACAGGGAACACAAGCAGGGGGAGTGGGAGAGGGAGAAACAGGCTCTCCATGGAGCATGAAGCAGGGATCCTGAGAAGGGGCTGGGATCATGACACAAGAAGAAGGCAGACACCTAATGATTGAGCCACCCAGCCTCTATAGTTTCATTAGAAAATGCTGCTAAGAAGTGTTGGAAACAAATCTCTTCAAATCCTACCTACCTCTCAGGATCCAGATCAAATTTTACCTTCTCTATGTGGCACACTGATATCTCAACATTCCTGAGGGTTGCCCACGTGCCAGGAATAGCACTAGATGCCAGAGATACAAACGTGAAAAAGAGAGACACTCATCTAAATTCCTAGCATCTATTTTCACTCACTTGGTATCTAATCATTTTTTCTATCTACATATAAGACTGTAAGTCCTAATGACAGCAACATTTCTATAAGTTTAATTCAACATAGTTTTACTGGCCACAAACTTTGTGCAGGGCCCATATTAAGTGTTAAGGATAGAAATATGTCCTCAAGTAGTTTAGCAGTCTAACCTGTATAAACCCCAGCAGTCTACTACAGTATATACATGAACAGCCAGTTGGCTATGAGAGCAAATCCTTGGAAACTCCGACTAGATTAAACGGAGATTAAAATATATATTATCTTTCTCAAATGTGTCATTTTTTATTTCACTTTCTTCAACCCTAGATGACGCCACATGAAGAACCCTTAGGTTCAACTCTAATTATACTTTAAGTGTACTGTTACACTAACAAGTATATTATTATGCTAACCATTGCAACAAGTCCTTCATATTATGAATATATAGGGCTAACTTTCATATATTACCATATATCTCAGCATTCTTTATAATTATTTGAGACAAATGGGGGGAACCTTTAATTTTCTATTTTGAGGAATATTTTGTTATTAGTGGTGATAGTATTGGGATAATGTTATTGGGGATTCCTTGGTGCAGTGCTTATCATTATATAACTGTCATATATTATTCATGTATTATTTGATTTAGTGTTACCTACTTGGATCAATTTCTTTTTCAGGTTTCTGCATGTATTTATTTGTTTTGCTTTAAAACAAAAATCAAAAATTAAATTACCAGTGATAGACACATCAGTAGGAACATTTGTAAGAAATATGGAGAGAGAATTTCTCTTCCCTTAAAGTCTGTGAGTTATCTCCACTACAACACCTTTTAAAAGCTACTCAACAATGGTAGACTACTGACTACCGAACCTGGATGTGTTTTCAGTTGTTGGCTTTTCTAAGTAATTACTTGCCAGAAAGGAAGGGGAAAGGATGACAATATCCTGACACCTCCTGAAATGGAAGTGTTAGCTGACTATATCTGTTACATCACCCTGCATCCATTTAACAGTGCTAATCATAATGCTAAGTGATCTTTTACTTTACTCAGCATTAAGCTTGTACTGCTTGACCTTTGAGCATCAAGTAGGCCTTTCCCCAGTACCCTGCTATATCTTTAGTACTAAACTCTTGACTCATTATCCATCCTGAAGATCTGCCTTGCCTTAGAGGTACTCTGACATTTGCTAAGACTTCCCATTGGACTATGCAGACATTTCCAGATCATGACAGTGTCATTTGATATCTTGGTTCTAAACATCATCAGAGTGGCTTGTGCTGAAGAACCTGAGCTAAAAAGAAAGTGGTAAGGTAAAAAGAACAAGGCTATTTCTTCGGTGCTTATTAAGATGGCATGGAAAAAATACTTTTTTTTATTATGAATGCAACCATAAAATCATAAATATGTTTTCAAGTGATCACATTATAAAATAGAGCGCCAACAGTAGAAAAGATACAAAGTGGCTCATTTGAAAGAGGGTTTATCTTTGGATAAGCTTTGTAGTTAGTAATACAAATTAGAATAAAACGTTATGATTACCTGATATGCTGTTATTTACTAAATAATTTCACAGTATCTTTTTTCATCCTCCGAAGAAACTTGTGAATATAGTAAGATAAGGCTTCTCTCCTCATTTTGCAGGTGAGGAGACTGAGGATTAGAAAGGTTAAATGACTCATTCTTAGTTTCCTGGCTTGAATGATGCTAAGCAAAATTTGAACCTAGGATCTCTGGTCCACATTCTGTGCTCTTTACACTGTATCATGATGCATCTACTTATGACATGAAATTTGAGGCAGATCCTTCAGGAAGTTTAATTGGCAAAGCAACCTGTATTCAGGACAGAACTTAAAACTAAGGTAGATATTAAAGCAACACTTATTCAATTCATGTTAGTCTAGGCTGTAGGCAAGGGGAGCCTAGGTTATAATTACCTACTCCAGTATAACCACTTGGTGGTAGACATTGACCCAAAAGTATAATTGAATTCTGCAAATTAATTTTGCATTGACCCCCAAATACCTCAAACCTTAGAAATATATTTCCTTAACATACTAAACTATTTACAACAAAATTTCAAAATCTTGTCTTCATTATTTTATGTTGAAATGTCTACAGGAAAATTATAATTCCACTAATTAATTTTTTCTTAATTCACAATAAACTGCCCTACAATTGAAGCATATATGAAAAGACTAAAAATCTATTTTATTTATCTTACAATCTGTAAAAGGAGTATTATAAAAATTAATAAGGCTTCCTAGAGTAGGAAATAAAAGTTTTTAAAATGAAGTAACCATAAACATTAAGCTCTTTAAATATGTAAGAGGGATATAGAATTAGAAAGCAACCTGGGGGGGACCAATTAGAAGGCTTGATGACAATGTAAATGCATTTTAGGATATTTGGCAGATCAGTCCTTTACTTTTATGCCTTCAATGATATGAAGCCAATAGCATGTCTAAATCTAGGCTTCTATTACCATCTACTTTTCGTCAACACTGTGAAGAAGTGTAAAGTTAAAAAAAATTATCACTGTACAGAGCATCTTTTTAATTGAGGGATAATTTTATATTTAATATTTCTCCTTCAGTTTCAAACATTATCACTTTAATTATGTCAAGGAAGTAGTTTATTCTATCAAAAAGTTAAGGAAACTGAAGTAGAAGTTTGCACTTGACACTCAACTGTTCTGGGTTCACTAAAAGTGAAATGCCAAACTGTCAGGAATAAACTGCAGGAACCTCTCTTGAGGCTCATGAGTGGGCTGAGAAGTGGCAGATGAGGTTACCTTTAGGTAAGGGAATGCATTTGGAGGTGGGGGAAAAAGAAGGTTAAATAAACCAGGCTGCATTCACAGGCTGGCAGGCTCCTACTTCTCAGTTCCTATCTTGAAAAAGGGATCTAACAGTTGACTGGTAATTGTTCCCTGAAAAAATTATTTCAGGAAGGTACTGTACCCACAAAGGTCAACATTTTGCTGGTCAACACCTGGAAAGAGATTGGCATCCAAACAGAAGACATCCTACTTCCTTAGTACAGGATTAAGGTCCTCCATACTTCATACAATTCTGGTTGCTCCTTTTTAAAAAGCTGTATCAGATAAGGGAATGCATTTGCAATGAACCAGCAAATAGTGAGGATTTCCTATTAAGAAAGGCTAAAAAATTAGGGTTCTTCTTTTGGGAAAGATAGTGGTTGAGTGAGGCTATGCTCAGAGTCCATCAAATCATAACATCATGAAAGGTTTGGGTAGGAGAGTCACAACCCTGTTAACCAAACCCAAGAGTATTGGAACTAAGGGGTATCCTTGAAACATTGCAGAGGTAAACAGTAGGGAAGGGGATGTGTTACAGGTGCCTTATGGAATAAGTTATCCCTGAAGTTGTAATGAAATAGCACGTTTTAAAAAGTAAAGTAATTCAGGTCAATTCTTGCACTGTAAACACATTGTTAGCAAATAGAAGGTTAGAGAAGCAAAGGGCAAATCATCCCTTTCTACAGAGGTGACTCTCACAAGAAATAGAATTGGAAGGCTAAATAGATAATGAGTATGGTTTTCTTTAGGTTTTTAGTTTAAAAATTTATTAAAAAAATAAAAATGTAGTAAAAGGGTTAGTATTATAGATAGTAATGCATTTATGGTTTACAAAATTCCTTGTTCTTTTCCTACTCTTGGCTTCACATCTGTTTATATAAAACACCATCCTGTCAAAATGATGGATGTAGAAATTCAGGCTCAGTGCTTGTGAAGGCACTACGGTGTAGTGGTTCAGGTTATAGCCTTTGAAACTTCACTGATGTCCACTGCTTATTAACTGCATGGTCTTGAGCAAGCTTTTTAATTTCTTGAAGGCACATTCCTCATTTGTAAAATGGCTTTATAATACCTACCCTATAGGTTTGTTTGAAGAGTCATTGATAAGCAAGTCGCTAAACAAAGTGCATGGCTCCTCTCCATCTCCCAATGTCCTCCGTGTTACTCCTTATGCTCCACAAGTAAGGAGAAGTGAGATGGGGGAAATCGAAAGGGGAGACAAACCATGAGAGACTGTGGACTCTGAGAAACAAACTGAGGTTTTTGGAGGAGAGGGTGGTAGGGGGTTGGGTGAGCCTGGTGGTGGGTGTTATGGAGGGCACGTATTGCATGGAGCACTGGGTGTGGTGCATAAACAATGAATTCTGGAACACTGAAAAAAAATCAAATAAAATGGAAAAAACAAACCAAAAAAGTGCATGGCACCTAGTAAATGCTAAGTAAATGGCAGTTCTTACTGTTGTGGGCTTTGGAGCCATGCGGGTTATCCTGAATTGAAAAGCTTGTAACAGATGTGATGGATAAGGTGTGCCTCCACTTTCCTAATATGACTGTCTTAAAGTTTTTTGATTATCTTCAATATATATAGCCTTTTGGAAATGTAGATGACACAGTAAAATACCTAATTACAACAAATTTAATTATACAGATGTATTCAAATTGCATATGGTGTGAAATAATACCTTAATGAAGAACTACTGTTTTCTTCCTCCACCATCCCATTTTGTAAAACAGTTTTGTTTAAATTCTTCACAAGTATCTCTGACATCAGTGTTTCTATAAGCATGGAGAACCAATTTTGAGTCACCAAACATTTTTCTGGAAGACACTACATTCATGTTCATCTAAGTTGTTAGGTAAAGGTACAACACTAATCAGCATATGCTAACATCACTGTAATTTTGATCTCAAGCCACATATATCTATTTGTATAACACTAGGTAAGTTGCTTATTCCATTCATTCTAAATGTTTTATTTTTTATCTTCTCTAGGTACTAACTATATTGCAATTTTAACTGATCTTTCAAAGTCTTTTTTACATTGATATCAAACAGTTAATACTGTGAAGTCACACCCTGTAAATAATCCTTAGATCTATGTTACATTTCATTGTTTTTAACTCCCACTCCAATTCTGTAAATTTGCCTCTGTAATCACCTAAAAGTCACATTAATCGAGGCCCCAGACTGTGTCCTTTAGAGTACTTTAATATTAAAAATAAAATAATTTAGATAAGGCCCCTTATAATTAAAGAATTTATAAGTACTTGACTATAAGATTGTCGCTTTTTTCCCTCAGACATAATGAGTCGGGAGACATGCCTTATATTTAGGAAGATAGGAATATATATTTTCTTGAAAATTATATCCAATTACATAACCTTGAGAACATTCATGTTTTCCTATTTTTATAAGAAAATAGGAAAATTCATTCCATATATGTGTTAAGTGCCAGGATGATCCAAACATGTATGAGACAATGTTCTTGGTGTCATAAGAGTTTTCATACTTTGGAGAATATTTAATTCAAGAAAAAGTGTTGAACACCTACTATGTGCAAAGCATTTGCAGAAAAATATGAGTTGCAGCCTCTGTCCTCAGTAGTTTACAAACTATTCCAAGGGAATAAAACAAACAAATAATTCTTACCTGGGAAAGTAAAGAAGCTACAGACTGCTCTGGGGTTCTTAGATAAGTGAAGCCATATTCAGTTGAGGAATATCAGAAAAAGCTTTAGGAAGTCATTCATATTTGAGATGAAGTCTAAAGGATGTGTAAGATAGGCATTTGTGTATGTGTAAATAGGAGTAAAGTAGTGAGAAAGGGCCTAATAAGGAGGGTGAAATGACATGAACAGAGGCCTGGCAGAAGAAAAGCAAGAAGAATTATTCAGGAACAATGAGTAGTCCACTTAGATGTAATAAAGAATTCCTGGGAACATGGGGATATAAGACTGGGCTGTGAATGAGATTAGGCTAGACTGTAAAAACCAACTGTGGCTGCATATCCTTAGAGCTTAGAGCTGAGGCTACTGGCTGGCTGATGAACCCACAAGTGTAGGTAGTGTGCTACATGAGGGACAGGTCTTTCATTAACACCACAAGGGTCTCTAGCCCAATGAAGGGAGTTTGATAGTAATTCTTGCTACAAATATAATTTAAAAAAACAATTAAAAAATAAAACTGTGAAAAGACCAGAGTCATCTAGGAGAGAAGACTAGATTGAGAAAAATTTTAGAGACTTATCAGAGGAATTGGAGGCCATTTGGATATTGGATTTCAAAGCATTGAAGTATTGGCAATGATAAGGTGTATAGCTATACCATTTAGTTGTACAGTTTTGGTGGTGTAATCAACAAATTTGGCCATATTGATATTATACATAATGTGTAAGGGGATTGCAGACGTGGTTCAGAAGGCAGTTCACATAAGGAAAGAAAGAGGTGAAGAGAAGATGTCTGCAGGGAAAGAACATACACAGTAAGTCATCACAGGGAAAAACACACTTTTCACCATCAAGTAAAGAAACTCAAATGAAAATAACAGTAGAGGGGTACCTGGGTGACTCAGTGGGTTAAGTGTCCAACTCTTGATTTTGGCCTGGGTCATGATCTCAGGGGCCTGGGTTCAAGCCCTGTGTCAGGCTTGGTGCTGGGTGTAGAGCCTGCTTAAGATTGTCTCTCTCTCTCCCCCTCTCTCCACTCCTTCCACCTTGTCCAGTCACATGCGCTCTCTCTTGCTCTCTCTCTCAAAGATAAAATAATAGTAAGGTAGAAACATATATCTGTTAGAATGTCTAAGCACAAAATGAGGTGTTAGAAGAGCTGTAGGGAAACAGGTAATGTTTGATGGTGGTTCCATTGCATGACAATTCATGGAAATGTATACACAAAACAATGTTAAATGAAAGAATTAGATCACAAGAGAGTATATAAACACTGATTATATCTATAATGTTGAGACATATTAGAAGAGAATTTGAAGGAATGTAGTTTTTGTTCATTAGCATTTTCTTTCTGGAAGAGTTATTTAACTGCATTCTAATTTGAAAAGAATGAAATGAAAAATGATTCCCCATAATACTCCTAAAACACACATACATACACACATCTTTGCAAATAGATTATGGTAAAATATGATGTTCAGTGTTTGAGATGTTGCAACATTATCTATAAATCAGGGATATAATTGAAGTTGTACTTACCTTCATTATCTTCCATAAGTCTGATGAGGCATTTTTTGATCACTGTTTATTATCGTAATGAGAAAAGAGGAAATCTTTTCCTCATAAATCCTGACAAGCTGCATTTTACATCTTTCCTCAGTATAAATTCTTTGCCCCCACTAAATAAAATACACAAAGTGTAAGCTTATTATTGCTTATTTTCTCTGCCTTTTTCTGAATACTCAGTAGGTCATTCTTGACCTTTACCTGTCAGTTGATATTTGTTCTCCCTTCCCCCAGATTGGCACACACAGTAAGGTTCAGATTTATAAACAGCTAACACTAGATGAATTGAATGCCTAGTATGTGCCACACGTTTCCTGGCATTCTACAGAGAAGATTTTATTTGATCTTAGTTGTAACCATGTGAGGTCTGAAATATCCCTATCCTTGTTTGATAAAAATTAGGCATCAGTTCAGCAAGCAGTTCTCTTCAGATCCTAGGACATTGCTCTTTTCTGCCATGGTGTTTTTCATAGGGAAAGTTCCCAAGAAAAAGAAGGCACACTGTGTGTTATGGCTTATAGTATAGTTTTTAACATGCACAATAATTTTTTAGAAAGCTGCATATTTTAAGAAAACTTTTTTTAAAGTGTGCTGTTTTTCCTTATTTAATGTATACCGTTGCTATAAAAATTATTACAAGGGAATATAGAAAATTTGTTACAAAG
Source organism: Lontra canadensis (assembly GCF_010015895.1). Lineage (NCBI taxonomy): Eukaryota > Metazoa > Chordata > Mammalia > Carnivora > Mustelidae > Lontra > Lontra canadensis. The sequence continues at coordinate 4,922,050 of NW_022631071.1, read as the reverse complement.
CAATTCAAAATTATATAAGCAATTTAAGTGGAATCCAAACATGAAGCAAGTTTATCTACTTAATTATTTCAATTAAATAAAACTTACAAGCTGATAAAAAATTTGAAGTTTTATTTAAATTGGTACATGATGTTGACATGCTGATTAATTGCAGTACAAAATTAACATAATACAGCGCATAAGGCAAACAAGGAAACTTTTGAAAAGGTGTGGGAAACCATAAGTAACAAGCTATAAGGACTAAATAGGACCATAAAATAAAATATACTAACTATGAGGATGTTTTTTGACCCATCATATAATATTATTAAGGCTGTATTAGAGTGATTGCAGTACTAGCTTCTTTGTGACTGCCGGAATGTTACTCTGATTGGAAATGTACATGAGATGATAGCCCACATATTAAGGTGGGTGAAAGGGGGTATTTGTATGAAGCACATAGTAAGATGAATTGAAAAACTGTCTTGTTTGACTAAAAAAGGAAGAGTCTTGGAGAAAAGGTAAATATTTTAGAAATAGGAAATGTGACTACAGTGTAATGAGATTCATATATGTAAACATGTGTACACAGACTTCCATCTCCTTTTGCTCTTAGTCACAGTATGTCTATGGCTCACAGGAGTAAAAAACCTTGATGAGAAGGTAGTTGTACAGAAAAAGAAATTGAGTTAAAATCAGTGAAAGGAACAGTATTTTAAAGCAGATACCCAAAAGCAAGTGGCATAAAGAATGCATGCAAAAAAGTTATTGCTTTCTAGTTGAATTCTAAATACTTCTGTTGATAATGTACAGCTCACTCAGATTCCAGAGAATAATTGGAAATAGAGACTTTGTGAAACAGACTTCTCCTTTAAACTATACAGATATCTAATGCCTTTTTAATAAAGATGCAGTGCCATCTTTATATATATATAAGATATATATACATACGTGTGTGTGTGTATATATATATATATATATATATATATATATATATATATGACATCGTCATTATCAGATTTATATCTAGGATCCAATGGATTTTCCTTACCAAAGAACTGAAATACTGAATGTTATGTTACAAAATTACAAAGTTTTAAACTTACTGTTACTCCCTAATTACTTTCTTTAGAGTGGTTATCATACAAGATCATCAGAAGATCTGTCATAATATCTTTCTTCACGACTACATATTTTATAAAAGTGTCATTTTATATTATCCAATAAATGAATGATAGAATAATTATGGTTATATGGTTCATTATCTTACATCCCTTTCCCTACTGTTAGCTTTTCAGCTCCATATCTTCATTGTGCAGAGTATTTACAATAAGTTAATTTTCTTCTCTGTAAGTTGGTATCATCGTCTATAAAATGAGAGGTTAATCTTCATTTAATCCATAAATTCCCTTCCAGCTCTAGAATTCCATGTTCCAGTGATTATTCCCAAACTATTATACAAGTTCGTGAGATTGTTTCTAAAAACAGTATCTAAAAAACAAAGACAAAACACATACACTTTAGTGACCTGCATGAATTGAGAACTCACGTGGTATGAAAAACTCCTTTTTGTTTGAATCTTATTCTAAAAGATTTTATTTATTTATTTATTTATTATTCTTTAAAAAAAAATTTTAAATTTTTTTATAAACATACAATGTATTATTAGCCCCAGGGGTACAGGTCTGTGAATCACCAGCTTTACACACTTCACAGCACACACCATAGCACATACACTCCCCAATGTCCATAACCCCACCACCATCTCCCTACCCCCCTCCCCCCAGCCACCCTCAGTTGGTTTTGTGACATTAAGAGTCTCTTGTGGTTTGTCTCCCTCCCGATCCCATCTTGTTTCATTTATCATTTTCCTACTCCCCAAACCCCCCACGTTGCATCTGCACTTCCTCATATCAGGGAGATCATATGATTGTTGTCTTACTCTGATTGACTTACTCCACTAAGCACAGTACCCTCTAGTTCCATCCACGTTGTTGCAAATGGCAAGATTTCATTTCTTTTGATGGCTGCATAGTATTCCATTGTATATATATACACCAGATCTTCTTTATCCATTCATCTGTCGATGGACATCTAGGTTCTTTCCATAGTTTGGCTATTGTGGACTTTGCTCCTATAAACATTCGGGTGCACATGCCACTTCGGATCACTACATTTGTATCCTTTTTTTTTTTTTTTTAGATTTTTATTTATTTATTTGACAGACAGAGATCACAAGTAGGCAGAGAGGCAGGCAAAGAGAGAGGAGGAAACAGGCTGCTTGCAGAGCAGAGAGCCCAATGTGGGGCTCGATCCCAGGACCCCAGGATCATGACCTGAGCCAGAGGCAGAGGTTTTAACCCACTGAGCCACCTAGGTGCCCCACTAAATTTGTATCTTTAGGGTAAATACCCAGTAGTGCAATTGCTGTGTTGTAAGGTAGCTCTATTTTCAACTTTTTGTGGAACCTCCATGCTGTTTTCCAGAGTGTCTGCACCAGCTTGCATTCCCACCAACAGTGGAGGAGGGTTCCCCTTTCTCCGCATCCTCGCCAGCATCTGTCATTTCCTGCCTTGTTAATTTTAGCCATTCTGACTGGTGTGAGGTGGTATCTCATTGTGGTTTTGATTTGTCTTTCCCTGATGCCGAGTGATGTGGAGCATTTTTTCGTGTGTCTGTTGGCCATCCGGATGTCTTCTTTGCAGAAATGTCTGTTCATGTCCTCTGCCTATTTCTTGATTGGATTATTTGTTCTTTGGGTGTTGAGTTTGATAATTCTTTATAGATTTTGGATACTAGCCCTGTATCTTATATGTCGTTTGCAAATATCTTCTCCCATTCTGTCAGTTGTCTTTTGGTTTTGTTAACTGTTTCCTTTGCTGTGTAAAAGCTTTTGATCTTGATAAAGTCCCAATAGTTCATTTTTGCCCTTGCTTCCCTTGCCTTTGGCGATGTTCCTAGGAAGATGTTGCTGCGTCTGAGTTTGAAGAGGTTGCTGCCTGTGTTCTCCTCAAGGATTTTGATGGATTCCTTTCTCACATTGAGGTCCTTCATCCATTTTGAGTCTATTTTCTTGTGTGGTGTAAGGAAATGGCCCAATTTCATTTTTCTGCATGTGGCTGTCCAATTTTCCCAACACCATTTATTGAAGAGGCTGTCTTTTTCCCATTGGACATTCCTTCCTGCTTTGTCGAAGATTAGTTGACCATAGAGTTGAGGGTCTATTTCTGGGCTCTCTATTCTGTTCCATTGATCTGTGTGTCTCTTTTTGTGCCAGTACCATACTGTCTTCATGATGACAGCTTTGTAGTAGAGCTTGAAGTCTGCAATTGTGATGCTGCCAACTTTGGCTTTCTTTTTCAGTATTCCTTTGGCTAGTCAAGGTCTTTTCTGGTTCCATATAAATTTTAGGTTTATTTGTTCCATTTCTTTGAAATAAATGGATAGGATTTTGATAGGGATTGCATTAAATGTGTAGATTGCTTTAGGTAGCATAGACATTTCACGATATTTGTTCTTCCAATCCAGGAGCATGGAACATTTTTCCATTTCTTTGTGTCTTCCTCAGTTTCTTTCATGAGTACTTTACAGTTTTATGAGTATGGATTCTTTGCCTCTTTGGTTAGGTTTATTCCTAGGTATCTTATGGTTATGGGTGCAATTGTAAATGGGATTGACTCCTTAATTTCTCTTTCTTCTGTCTTGTTGTTGGTGTAGAGAAATGCAAGTGATTTCTGTGCATTGATTTTATATTCTGACACTTTACTGAATTCCTGTACAAGTTCTTGCAGATTTGGAGTGGAGTCTTTTGGGTTTTCCACACATAGTATCACATCATCTGCAAAGAGTAGTAATTTGATTTCTTCTTTGCTGATTTAGATGCATTTAATTTCTTTTTGTTTTCCATTGAGAATGATATTTGAGGTGGGTTTTTCATAGATGACTTTGATGATATTGTGGTATGTGCCCTCTATCCCTACACTTTGAAGAGTTTTGATCAGGAGGGGATGCTGTACTTTGTCAAATGCTTTTTTAGCATCTATTGAGAGTATCATATGGTTCTTGTTCTTTCTTTTATTAATGTATTGTATCACATTGATTGATTTGCAGATGTTGTAACAACCTTGCAGCCCTGGAATAAATCCCACTTAGTCGTGGTGAATAAACCTTTTAATGTAGTGTTGTATCCCCTTGGCTAGTATTTTGGTGAGAATTTTCACATCTGTGTTCATCAAGGATATTGGTCTATAATTCTTTTTTTTTTTCCTTCTTTTTTTTTTTTTTTTTTTTTTTATGGGATCCTTGTCTGGTTTTGGGATCAAGGTGATTTCATAAAATGAGTTTGGAAGTTTTCCAAAATTTCCAAAAAACTTTCCAAAAGTTTTCCAAAAAAAATGTGATTTCCAAATCAAGGTGATTTCATAAAATGAGTTTGGAAGTTTTCCTTCCGTTTATATTTTTTGGAACAGTTTCAGGAGACTAGGAATTAATTCTTCTTTAAATGTTTGGTAGAATTCCCCTGCGAAGATATCTGGCCCTGGGCTTTTGTTTGTTCAAGATTTTTGATGACTGTTTCAATCTCCTACTACTGCTTATGGGTCTGTTCATGTTTTCTATTTCTTCCTGGTTCAGTTGTGGTAGTTTACATGTCTCTAGGAATGCATCCATTTCTTCCAGATTGTCAGATTTGTTGGCGTAGAGTTGCGCATAGTATGTTCTTATAATTGTTTGTATTTCTTTGATGTTGGTTGTGATCTCTCCTCTTTCATTCATGATATTATTTGGTCCTTTCTCTTTTCTTTTTGATAAGTCTGACCAGTAGTTTATCAATCTTATTAATTCCTTCAAAGAACAAGCTCCTAGTTTTGTAGATTTGTTCTATTGTTTTTTTGGTTTCTATTTCATTGCTTTCTGCTCTGATCTTTATGATTTCTCTTCTCCTGCTGGATTTAGGCTTTCTTTGTTTTTCTTTCTCCAGCTCCTTTAGGTGCAGGGTTAGGTTGTATATTTGAGACCTTTCTTGTTTCTTGAGAAAGGCTTGTATCGCTATATATTTTCCTCTCAGGACTGCCTTTGCTGTGTCTCACAGATTTGGAACCATTGTGTTTTCCTTATCATTTGTTTCCATGAATTTTTCCAATTTTTCTGTAATCTCCTGGTTGACCCATTCATTCTTTAAAAGGATGCTGTTTCGTCTCCGTGTATTTGGGTTCTTTCCAAATTTCCTCTTGTGATTGAGTTCTAGCTTCAGGGCATTGTGGTCTGAAAATATGCAGGGAATGACCCCAATCTTTTGATACCGGTTGAGACCTGATTTATGACCCAGGATGTGATCTATTCTGGAGAATGTTCCATGGGCACTAGGGAAGAATGTGTATTCTGTGGCTCTGGGATGGAATGTTCTGAATATATCTGTGATGACCATCTGGTCCAGTGTGTCATTTAAGGCCTTTATTTCATTGTTGATCTTTTGCTTGGATGATCTGTCCATTTCAGTGAGGGGAGTGTTAAAGTCCCCTACTATTATTGTATTATTGTCGATGTGGTTCTTTGATTTTGTTATTAATTGGTTTATGTAGATGGCTGCTCCCATGTTACGGGCATAGATACTTAAAATAGTTAGATCTTCCTGTTGGAGAGACCCTTTGAGTATGATACAGTGTCCTTCCTCATCTCTTATTGTAGTCTTTGGCTTAAAGTCCAATTGATCTGATATAAGGATTTCCACCCCAGCTTTCTTTTGATGTCCATTAGCATGGTAAATTGTTTTCTACCCCCTCACTTTAAATCTGGAGGTGTCTTTGGGTCTAAAATGAGTTTCTTGTAGGCAGCATATTGATGGGTTTTGTTTTCTTTTATCCATCCTGATACCCCTTGTCTTTTGATTGGGGCATTTAGCCCATCTACATTTAGGGTAACGATTGAGAAATAGGAATTTAGTGTCATTGTATTGCCTGTAAGGTGACTGTTACTGTATATTGTCTCTGTTCCTTTCTGATCTACTACTTTTAGGCTCTCTCTTTGCTTAGAGGACCCCTTTCAATATTTCCTATAGAGCTGGTTTGGTGTTTGCAAATTCTTTCAGTTTTTGTTTATCCTGGAAGCTTTTTATCTCTCCTTGTAATTTCAATGATAGCCTAGCTGGATATAGTATTCTTGGCTGCATGTTTTTCTCGTTTAGTGCTCTGAATATATCATGCCAATTCTTTCTGGCCTGCCAGGTCTCTGTGTATAAGTCCCCTGCCAATCTAATATTTTTACCATTGTATGTTAACAGACTTCTTGTCCCAGGCTGCTTTCAGGATTTTCTCTTTGTCGCTAAGACTTGTAAATTTTACTATTAGATGATGGGGTATGGACCTGTTCTTACTGATTTTGAGGGGGAGTTCTCTGCACATCCTGGATTTTGATGCTTGTTCCCTTAGCCGTATTAGGGAAATTCTCTACAATAATTCTCTCCAGTATACCTTCTACTCCCCTCTCTCTTTCTTCTTCTTCTGGAATCCCAATTATTCTAATGTTGTTTCATCTTATGGTATCACTTATCTCTTGAATTTCCCCTCATGGTCCAGTAGTTTCTTGTTTCTCTTTTGCTAAGCTTCTTTATTCTCTTTTCTTTGGTCTTCTATATCACTAATTCTTTCTTCTGCCTCATTTATCCTAGCAGTAAGAGCCTCCATTTTTTATTGCACCTCATTAATAGCTTTTTTAAAATTTCGACTTGGTTAGATTTTATTTCTTTTATTTCTCCAGAAATGGCTTTTATTTCTCCAGACAGCGTTTCTCTAATATCTCCCATGGCTTTTTCAAGCCTTGCTAGAACCTTGAAAATTGTCATTCTGAACTCTCGATCTGACATATTACCCATGTCCATATTGATTAGGTCCCTAACCTTCAGTACTGCCTCTTGTTCTTTTTTTTTTTTTTTTTTGTGGTGAATTTTTCCGCCTTGTCATTTTGTCCAGATAAGGATATATGAAGAAGCAAATGAAATACTAAAAGTGTGGTAAAGACCCCAGGAAAATGTGCTTTAACCAAATCAGAAGAGACCCCAAATTGTAGGGGGGAGAAAGAGGGTAAAAGTAAGTTCAGAAGAAAAATTTTAAAAAGAAAACAAATAAAGAAGAAATATAAAATATATATATATATATATATATTTTAGACTGGTGACTAGAACAGGGTTACCCACTTAATTTTGGGAGTATTTTGGTCTCTTAAAAGAAACTACCTCCCAAAATTTTAAAGAATGAAAAACGTATATAAGGGTAAAAACTATGAAGGGATGGCATATGACTATAAAGACGGAATAAAAATTTTTTTCTTAATTTCGAAAAAAGGAGTTGATAAGGTAAATTGGTTCGGAGAATAAAATAAAAGATGGTGGAGAGAATTTGCTCAGGCTGGAGACTAGAACAAGCCCGATGCTAGATTTAGGGTGTATTTTGATCTATTAGAAGTTGTACCCCAAATTTTTTAGAAGAAAAAACCCTATGTGTATACAAAAAATAAAGTTAGATACAATGAAGGATAAAATATGACTATAATAATGAAGGTTCTTTTTTTTTATGAAAGGTATTGTTAAGATAAACTTGTTAAAAAATGTTAAAAGAGGAAAGGGTAAAAGTTAAAAAAACATTAGCAGAAAAAAAGTAAAATTAAAAAAATTATCTTTGCAAGACTAATGAATCATGGGGAGAAAGGCATGAATTCCACGCTTTGCTTTCTCCTCCTCTGGAATTCCATTGTTCTTGGTAAGTGACTTTGGTCTTGGCTGGATTTCTTGTTGATCTTCGGGGGGAGGGGCCAGTTGTAGTGATTTTCAAGTCTCTGCCCGAGGCAGAATTGCACTGCCCTTACCAGGGGTGGGGCTGAGTAATCCACTGGGGTTCGCTTTCAGGAGCTTTTTTTCCTGAATGCTTTCCGTAGAGTTCCAGAGGACAGGAATGAAAATGGCAGCCTCCCAGTCTCAGGCCCGGGGAGATAAGAGCTTGGGAACCCACTCCTCAGTGCACCCTCGGAGAAAAGCGCTCAATCACTCCTGTCTTCCCGGCCTCCAGCCGCACTCGGTGAAAAGCGCTCAATCAGTCCCGTCTCCTTGGCCTCCGGCTGCGCTCTGATCTCACCCAGCCTTTGACCAAGCCTGTCTCTGGCACACAACTCGGCCTGGAGTCTCCAAATCCCACAGATCCCTGAGCTCTTCCGGGGGGGGGTCTCCCTGGATCTTGTGGGGACCCCACTCACAGAGCAGTGGCCTGTGCCACATATTATGGTTCATGGTAACCCTGAGTTGAGAGCTCACTCCTCGGCTCTGTCTCCTTAGCCAGCTCCCCCACTCTAATACCTGTGAGCTCTGCAACACTCAGACACCCCTGATCCTTCTGTGATCCCACGGGACCTGAGGCCATGTTGTCCCCATGTTGGCTCCACCCTGGTTTAGCCTCTGGAGTGATGTCCCTCAGTGGAGCAGACTTTTAAAAGTTCTGGTTTTGTGCTCCTTTGCTCTGCAGCTTGCCATGAGCAGGACCCTCCCTCCACGGTCTATCTTCCCGTCACTTTGGATTCACTTCTCCGCCGGTCCTAACTTTCAGAAAGTGGTCGATTTTCTGTTTCTAGAATTGTTGCTCTTCTTCTCTTCAATCTCCTGTTGGATTTGTAGGTGTTGGCAATGGTTTTGATAAACTATCTAGCTGATCTCCTGCTACCTGATGTCGTCTCAGCCTGCTACTTCTCTGCCATCTTAACTGCTAGACTTCCTCAAAGTTCCTATTTATTTACTTGACAGAGAGAAAAAGAGAAAGCCGAGCAGGGGGAGCAGCAGGCAGAGGGAGAGGGAGAAGCAGGCTCCCCACTGAGCAGAGAGCCTGATGAGGGCCTTGATCCCATGACCCTTAGATCATGACCGGAGCCAAAGGCAGGCACTTTAACCAACTGAGCCACCCAGGTGCTCCTTTTGTTTGAATCTGTGATGAGGGATGGACATGTTTGAAAATGTTTATAGGAAAAGCTAAGGTACAATGATAACTGGTCTTCAGGTTCATGATAAAATGGTAACTAGGACAGACAAAGATGGAGCAAACTACCAAATCCTGGAGTAGATAATGTAATGGTGCATCTAAAAATGCTGTCGAAGCTGGAGATGCTTAGGTAAGGTAACCATGTGGTTAAAAATATCAACTAACGTCCCCTCTAGAGTGCTTTAAAGCCAGGGAGTCAAAAACTGAGGTGGTGAGGAAGGAGTGCAGAATTAGAGCTGTTTCTCATAAGTCAATAGGAAGGCACTTTAGGTATTTATTTATATATTTATTAATAACTTATTTTTCTGAACTATGTCTCCCCTCAGATCTAGCCTATAGAATATTGGCATTTTAAGATACCAACATCATCATTGCTCCCAACGTTACTAGTTTATATGCACAAATGTATATGTAGTTAGTTTTTATGTATCAAGATGCAGTGACCGATTTGATCCTCCCCTTCTTTCACACTAACCAATTTACAATCTGAATGTATCAGAAGCTTGTGGATTATGTCTACTAATCCTTATGATTGTAGCATATGGTATAAAAATAAACATTATTTCTAAATAATCATTAAGTAAATTCAAAATTGAGTCAAGTCACAGTTGGTGGACATAGAGACTTAGCTAACATGTAATAAATAATGGGCTCATCCAGTTTGCGTCAAGTCTGATTTTTTCTCTAATGTTAAATGATGAAAGTTATAGGTAGACAATAAGGATGGAAACCTCCAGGGCACCTGGGTGGCTCACTGGGTTAGGGCCTCTGCCTTTGGCTCAGGTCATGATCCCGGGGTCCTGGGATCGAGCCCCGCGTCAGGCTCTCTGCTCAGCAGGGAGCCTGCTTCCCTTCCTCTCTCTCTGCCTGCTTGTGATCTCTGTCTGTCAGGTAAATGGATAAAAATCTTAAAAAAAAAAAAAAAGGATGGCAACCTCCTCAAGAAAGAAGAAATTTTAAAGTTTGCTCTTTTCTTAGAAGTTTTTCCATAATGCATTCAATTCCATTTAAATATTGCAAAAAGCTGAATTGCAAATATTAACCTAAACATGAAATAAAAATGTTGATATTTTATTCAACTAAAAATAGTAATTATGGATAGGGTGCTTTTATGATGGTCATGTTTAAAATATATCATTTTACATTGAGCATTTTGTGAGGATTGTCACTGTGATGTTATAATAAGAAAATTTGTTTTGAGTGCATTAAAAATTCAGTGCATGATTATTGCAATATAAGGGGAAAAGTGGTTTGCTTTTGACAGTCTGTCAGTAGATATAGCCTAGGAAGAAAAGTATGATAGCTGCTATATATAAAACAGTAGGAGAAGGACACAAGCTCAGAGAATCTTTTTCCAGCTGCTGTTATTAAAGACATTCTTTTGTAGAAGAGAGGATGCTATTTTTCTTTCCTTTTTTGCTTCCATCTCTAAATTCTTTGCTTTCAAGTGGCATGCAAAGCGTCTGTGCATGGCAACTTGTAACTTCTGTTATTTAAACTGCTAACTGTTAAATTGGATTGAGTTGAACCAAAGGAGGAAAATAGGCCCACTGAGGCAAATGCATTTTTACACCCTTCTTTAATAAAATAATGTAAGGAATAGCTAGAAAGCTTCCCCAGACTTTCATCTAAAATTGTTAGAGGGTAGCTTTTGGAAAGCATCACTGTTGACTCCTGTCGGACAGTTTTGGAGAGGAGCTGAAGAGAATTATCTCCTCACTCTGTGTACTTTGTCAAATTAGGCTCTTGGAGCAGAAGTATGAAATGAAGGCCAATGTCAAGGAATGCCTCAAAGCAGCAACTTGTGCTCATCTCCTATGACTCCCATTTTTCTTTTTCTTTTTTAAGAAATCAGATTGAATTGTAAAATGATGGAAATAGGATTGGACACAAACACATTTATTGTGGGCTCAGCAGCCATTACATATCATTAATGAAAGGATGCAAGGAGTAAAGGGGACCATTTTGATGTCACTTTCATTCTTTTTAAAGACAGATGCATTCACTGATGAGAAATAAACTGACATCTGCAAAATTTTAGAGGCCAGTAATACTTTTATGCTGCCTTTTCCTGTAGGTAATTCCTGTAGGCAAACATGTAACTTTTTAATACTCATTAATGTAAACTGAAAGAATGGATGTTTTGGATATAAGTCACAGTTACCGAAATCAGTGTATTTCTGTATTGAAACAGTGTATTTTTTCTTTACCAAGGTACATACTATTCCTAATATACCACTTCAGCTAAAGTTAATGTCAAAATCCAGTATTTCAAAGTTGATATGCTTTTTATTAAGAAATACAATTTGGAACACTGAAAAAAAATTACAAAAAAAAAGAAAAATAATTTGATCTTACTTTCTACCTATAAAAGGCAATAGTCCTTATACATCAGCTCTAAAGTTAGTTACATTTTCTTCCTTTTCTTGTTCTTTATTCTCCTTGCCAAATGCTCTTCAAAGTTTTTTATTTGCCCTTGTGGACATTAGCTGTTTTAAGGATCTGTATTATAGCAGGGAGCAATGATTTTAATTTGACTGCCTCTGTACCCTTACCCCTATTGATAAATTAATGCTTTCTGTTTTTAGTATTCTAGAGAAGAATGAAATTGCTAAGATGTAACTGGTCATAAGGAGTAGTCTAAACGGAGGACCATTCCAGGAAAGACAGTATCTGTGTACCTAGCATGGATCTTGGCCTCGCCCTCCTTCTAAGTGTCTAACATATTTTCATAGTCATTTCATCTATGTTGTGATTTTTTTTAAGTGAAGCACTTTTAGATGTCCCATATGGTTTAAAACAAATCAGAAATTCATGTCCTAAATGTTTTGTTAGTCAGAATAATTAAATTGATCAGTTCTGGGAGCAGTGGAAACAAAATAATTGGGTCATTGAAACAGTCAGGCTCTAATGGGAACCTGAGCTCATTCGGATATCAAATCTAATAATTGTTCTACACCTGTATGCACAGTCCCAATGAGCAAATTCACATTAAAGCTTTAGTAGAACACTTTCTATGCTGTGGTGTGAAGGGACTTGCTACCATTTCACAAGAAAACACTGAATATTTTTTGGCAGTATGTTTTTTTGTGATGTGTTAACTAAGCTCTATGCATGTATGTTGGTGCTCTGTCCCTACCTAGGGAGAAAGAAAAGGGAGCTATGCATAACTGGGAATGGTTTTCTTAACTATTTAAAGATAATAAAAGTTCTCAAGCATTAGCTACCCGGAGGCAATAATACAAGATAAGGGAACTCACTGGATTGGGGGAGAGTGGAGTTTTATTAAACAACCTTTGCAACCTAGTAGAAATGAGGATCATTTAACCCTTTCCCTTCATAAAATAAAGTGGTATCAAACATGATTTGGGTTATTCAAGTAGAAAGTAGCAACTAGACATTCTGTGTAGTAATGTAGTGTTTGATTTCTCCTATGTCACTATATTACTATTGTAGCAAATTGCTTTTGATTCTTTTACAAGATACCTGAGGAGAGTTGAGAGACCTAAAAAAATTGTTGAAGATCCAAAGAGTGGAAAGATGAATTTAACTCTGCCCTATAGTGACCATTGAGCTAACAGATCTTCAATAGAACTCTCTCATTGGAGGCTTCAAAGCACACAGAAAAATTAATAAAAGATTTGCAGTGTATACTGAACTATGAAAGACAGATATGGCCAGCCCTCTTTACCAAAAAAAAGACAATCATAACTGAATTAACTCACCTAAAGAATAGTGTTAACACACATGCGCAAACTTATTCATGAATATTCTCTAATATTTTCACTTTGTGGATAAACAAAAGGACATATTCATTTGTGTATTCATTCTAATATATTCCCAAGTATTAAGGAAACAGATGCAAATGGCAATTCCTGCCTTTCTAGAGCTCACAGTAAAGTGGGGGAAACAGCACAAGGGCAGTCACAGTGTAAAGTTCAAGCTTAATCTTAACAGAGTAGTAGGAGTTTCTTGGGCAGGAAGGGAAAAAGGAAGAGAAGCATGTTTCAAGAAAGCAAACAGCATTTCTGGAGGCAAGGGGAGAGCATGGTATATTCAAGGATGAGCAAGCAGCTCAGCATTACTGAAGTATAGGTATGAGAAGCTAGTAAAATGAATTGTCTTAAAAGACCTTGGATACTATTGAGTTTGATTTTTTTTTTTTTATTGCGTGGGTGATAAAGAGCCATTTCCAGCTTCTTTTCCACAATCTCCTAACAACATGTAAGGTTGATGGGTTGGGGATGAGGCTAGAGGCAGGAGAGACTCAAAAGGGATTTATTCTAAGAGCCTAGGCAATGGAAGAAGGCCTGCCCTGGAAAAATGGCAGTGGAGATGATATGATGAAGAAATTGATCCAAGAATACTTAAGGAGTTAGAAGGAACTGAATTTATTGAACACTTACTTGAATATAAGGGTGAAAAAAAGGAAGGAGTCCAGGGTGATGGTTTGGGGTTTCTTGGTTTCTTGTTTTCATTTTTATGACTTGGTGTATGATGGCTCTATTAGTTTTCTAAGCCTTTTATCACGAAGTACCACAAACTAAATGGTTTAAGCAACAGAAATTGTCTCATACTTTGGAAGGATAGAAGTCCAAGATCAAGGTGTTGGCAGGGCCATGCTCCCACTGAGGGTGCTAAGGAAAGATCTGTTCCAGGTCACTCTCTTAGCTTCTGGTGGTTTGCTGGCAATCTTTGACATCCTTTGGCTTATAGAAGCATCACCCTGATCTCTGCCTTCATTTTCACATGGTGTTCTCTGTGAGTATTGCTTTCTAAATTTCTCCTTTTTATAAGAACACCAGTCATTTTTGATTGTAGCCTATCCTAATGATTTCATTTTAAATTGACTGCCTTTGTAAAGACCCTATTTTAAAATAAAGCCACATACTAAAGTAATATGGGGGACTAGGGCTTCAACATAAGAACTTGGGGGTGGGGACCCAATTCAATCCATATCATGGGTCCTTTCATCAAAATAAGGACATGAAAAGGAGAGGATAGGATCAAAGAAAAGGAAATCATTTTGGCTTGGATCTTGAAAGTGAATTAGGTTCAAAGCAATCAGGAAAAATATTTAGAAGGTGAATGAATGAGTCTAGAGCCCAAGAAATGTAGGATTGAGATCCATTAGCATAAAGGAGGTTGAGTAGTTGGAGTTTTACACATGGATGAATATACCCATAGAGAATTGCTTATGGAAAGTATATAGAGTAATATGGGAAAGCATAAAGGATAAAACCCTGAAAATTACTAATGTGTAACGAACAAGGAAAAGAATAGTAGTTTATAAAAGAAACAGAAAGGAACAGTCAGGGAGGTAATTTGAAAATTAAAAAATGTGGTAATATGCAAGCCAAGAGAGGAGAGAGTTTTGTGGAAGAAATAATTGTCAACAATATCATGTGAGGTCAAGGAAAATATCACCTGAAAAAAAAGTCCTAATCCTTAAAGCACGAATGTGATGTTGATTCAGAATGGGCCTTTTCATATATACAGTCATCAAGGAACACACCCAGTATTTTCAATAGAATTTCACTCTATTTGTATTACTAGAAAAAATAAAAAAATAAATTTACTTATATAGTATGACATTTTATACTTAGAGAAATTGTATTTTTTACACTATAAGAAAGTGTATTTTAATCTATAAGAAAGTATTCACTGCTGGAGTATCTTTCAAAAGATAGCTAAATAATCCTGACGAACTATTTTAGAGTAATGCATACAAAGTGTGCATTTGAAATGAAATTCTGATACTTACGGTTATTGAATTCTGTGGCTAGTGCTCAGAATAGGATAAAATAGAGCCTCTTAGAATGAGATTATAATGTGGTTGGTCAGAAGAGAGCCTTCTAAGGAATTATCTGTCATCAGACAACAGATAATTATTTGTCAAACAGATGACATCAAGTCGTCTGTTTTTATGTCTTCCGCATTGGAGGTCTCAGTACTGCTAAATGTCATTTTACGTATTCCTCCCCAGTCTAACCATACATAGCCTTTTGCCTCAAATCCCCTAAAAACACAAAGCTGTCCCCAGAATGAATTTCAAAGATTTACAATTAGGTCCTTAGTAAAAGAAAGTATTGAAAAGGTAAGGTAGAGTTCTGAGACTATTTATTGGCTCATATAAATATGTGTATATAGGAACAAATGGTATATTTGTGTCTTTAAGTCCTCAATAAAAGTTTTGTTCAGAAAAAGAACCAATAGGTATATGTTGAATGGCTATTTAGTATTGAGAAGGCTAATAAAGAGATAAATGAGATACATTCTTGAAAAGGCAGTATACAAAAT
Organism: Lontra canadensis; assembly: GCF_010015895.1. Classification (NCBI taxonomy): domain Eukaryota; kingdom Metazoa; phylum Chordata; class Mammalia; order Carnivora; family Mustelidae; genus Lontra; species Lontra canadensis. The sequence continues at coordinate 4,906,757 of NW_022631071.1, read as the reverse complement.
GATAGTGAAAAGTATGAAACTGGCTAACATTAAAAGCTAAGTTGTATGATATAAGAGTCTAGAGGAAAGAAAGATCAGTGAAGGCCAAAGAGGTCAGGAAGGTGGGGTTTGAACTGAGCTTTGAAGGGTGGGTGGACTTTAACAGAGAGGAGGGAGAAAGCAGACGTGGGTACATAAAAATCTGGAATATGTATAGGTGTCTTCATGGAACAATTATAAAGCCAACCTAACTAGATGTGAGGGTGAGTAGTAGAAAAGAGAGGAAAATCTGATTGGGGATAGTAGGATTTGTGTAAAACAAAACCAGAAAGTATATCATCCATAAATTTCTCCTTTACTTAGCTGTCACAAATTTTAGTCACATTTATTATGCACATTTTTTTAAATTGAAGTATAGTTGACATATAATACTACATTAGTTTCAGTTATACAACAATTCCAATCTCCCTGAGCTACTTCCTTTAGAATGAATCTGTTGACTTTTATGTTCGTCTGCCTTTGCAGTGAGTTTTAATCTGTGAGCCCCTGAAGTCTTTGGAACTTAACTGGTTACAGTTTTTAGTGTTGTCATCTTTTTTTTTCCCCCACCATTTCAAATTTCAGTTGAGCCGAGTTAGTCTTGTTTTAAATTTACTGTAGCTTTTTGAGTTAGGGAGTAAGGCCTCTTTGGGAAGACAGTTCTCAAAGGTGGATTGGAGGATGAGTTGAATGGAGGAAAGTCTATTATAGGGGTTAGTCTAGGCAGTACCTTGTTTCTCAGATTTTAGAGGTGAAATCCATAGATTCATTTAATGGGAATCTAGTTTGAGTCTTTGGTGGTTGAGTTAAAACTGCTTAATATATTGTTTCTTAAACATCAACGAATATAAAAATAGGCAAAAACTGCTTTAACAATTTTAATAAAACTATAAAACAGATAAAAATAAAATTGACATTAATATATCTACTGATGCTAGTTTTTTTTTAAGATTTATGTATTAATATTAGGCAGGGAGGAGCAAAGGGCAGAGTAGAGAGAAACTCAAGCAGACTCTGCACTGAGCGCAGGGCCTGACTCTCAGCTTGATCTCACAATCCTTGGATCACGACCTGAGCTGAAAATGAGAGTTGGATCCTTCACCAGCTACACCACTGAGGCACCCCAATGCTAGATTTTGTAGTAGAAAGATTTAGATTTGGATCCAGTTATATATTTTGACTTCACTGATACTAATGCAGAGTCTCTGTTGTAGAAGTAGACTGAACAAAATGATATTAATAACTTTAAGTCTTTCTCATCTTCCTCAGGATAATCAGACACCACATTGAATAAAAACTGGTAGTGTCAACTTGATAATTTTGTAAAGTAGCCTTGCTCACGTGAAGATAAAACTAGGATTGAAATTTTTATAATATAGATATCCATTTATTGCTAGAATTGGGAAAAAATGATTAAGTACACATTTACCCCTCTATTTACAGCTAATAAACAATTGCAAGTTGCTCTACAAAGACCACATTCTCATTGTACCTCTGCTTACATCATGAAGATGGCATTGACTTCTTTGTCACAGGTTTTTTTTTTTTTTTAAAGGGTTTTATTTTATTTTTTTTTAAAGGTTTTATTTATTTATTTGACAGACAGAGATCACAAGTAGGCAGAGAGGCAGGCAAAGAGAGAGGAGGAAGCAGGCTCCCTGCTGAGCAGAGAGCCCGACGTGGGGCTCGATCCCAAGACCCTGGGATCATGACCTGAGCCGAAGGCAGAGGCTTTAACCCACTGAGCCACCCAGGCGCCCCTGTCACAGGTCTTTATATGTCCAGCTTACCTATGCCAGGTGTGAAAATAGTATCATACTCTGGGATGACTCAAATCTGAAAAATTTTCTTTATCATATAATTATGAAATTTCTTTAGTTCAGTACACCATGATGTTGCTTGGTTTTCATGTAATACAAAAACAAGTGTGTATATCCATGAGCAATACACTGGTTACTTATAAGGTGATAATACAGAATATGCTTATGTCAACATTTTTTACATAAAAAAGAATGCACAAAACTTAAACCTATCTTGCATTAAGAAATAATGGCATAGGAAGCTTTACTGCCTGTTTTTTGAATGAAGTTGACCCCAACATTAGGAATTATATCATGTAAATCATGTCTTTGTTATAGTGAACTCTTTTAGAGCAGAAACTTATTCAGGACACCTTAAAAAAACAGTGGATTTCTCTTCTTTCTGCGTGTCTGTTCATTCCTTTCTATTTGTCTTTCAACTGTTTGTCACCCTATTCAGTAGTGCCTTTCATCACAAGGTATGTCATGTGTTACTAGCCAGCATCTGAATTAGTTGTCATTGAGGGGGTCAGATGTCCACCGTTGTCCATTCAGTGGCTTCTTTGGAGGGGGGAGGGGAAAGAAAGCCTATTCAGTGCTGCTTCCCTAAGTAAAAAAAACTATGAGCACATTTTTACCTAGAAGTGGTGTTGGACATATCAGATATAGTGACCTGAGAAAAGTGTTTTTCCTCTATGAACGTATCACCTCTTTCATGGTCATGGGAAATGGAAGTATAACTTATATTTATTACCTCCCCTTACTCTTCAACCTTCTGCAGTAGGGCCTCTCCTCCCCCTATTTTACTGAAATTGTTCTCATTATGATCTCTAATGATGTTCATATTTCTGATATAAAGCTGGTAGTTCTCAATTTTTATTTTACTGCATCCTTCTACAGCATTTTATACTATTGCTTATTGCATTTTTCAACTTGGGTTCCATAACATGTGCTCAAACGTTTCATTCTGTACCTCTGTGATTACTTGCTGTTTTCTTCATGGACTTCTCTTTGTATGGTCATCTCTTAAATATTAGTGTTTTCCAGGAAATAATCAACAGCCCACTGATCTTCTCACTCTACATACTTTCCTGAGTGACAGCTTCAATTACCATCTACATGATAAGTCTCCCAAGTCTCTCATACTCTTTCCAGACCTGTCCGATGAACTTCAGCCTTGTAATATTTAGCTGCCTGCTGGACAGCTCCACATGGATATCTTAAAGGCATCTCCAATTTTAAACATCCTAAGCTGAACTCATCATCTTCTCCTTGAGTGCAACTCCTCCTGTATGCCCTATCTTATTTGATGGGACCACCATTTTCCCAAATGTGAACTCTTTATTCTCCATATTCAATTAATCCCTATTTCTTGTCTTGTCACCTTTAAGCCCCTCCACTACATGACCACCATATTGAGCTATCTTAGGAACTCCACTCTCTGTTGTACATGTAAAGTCCAAGAGCCTTAAGATGGCACATGAGACCATCCACTGTCTGGATGTTACTTCTCTATCCTCAGAGCCTATAATCTCCTGCTTTTAATCAGCACTGATTTGCTTGTAGTCACACACATTTTTTTCATCTTTTCTCTCCCATTCCTTACAGTGTCTCCTTTGCCTGGAATATACTTTTCATCCAGGATAATTCCTCCTCATACTTTAAGAATCAGGATAGGGGTGCCTGGGTGGCCCAGTCGGTTTAAGTATCTGGCTTCAGCTCAGATCATGATCCAGAGTCCCAGGATGGAGGCTTGCATTGGGCTCCCTGCTCAGTGGGGAGTCTGCTTTTCCCTCTCCCTCTGCCCCACCCCCTTGTTCATGCTCTTTCACTCTCTCTAATGAGTAAATAAAATATTTTTTTAAAAATTCAGTTATGGCATTGCCTTCCCTAGAAAGGCTTCCCAGAGATGCTTCCCCTAAGGCTTAGCTAAGTGTTCCTTTTCTGTCCTCCTAAAGAGTATTTCTGTAATCATAGTACTCACTATAACTGTGTTCTAGTTAGGTTTACATGCTACCCCACATCTAAGTGAAAATATCTTGAGAAAAATGGCTGAGACTTTTCATTTTAATGTCAGGGGATAATATAATCTGGGTTCTAAAACTGACTCACTGACAACTGTGTAGCGGACTACAAAAGAAACCCTAACACATTTCATCAGACTAACTTTTATGTGTCACATAAAAGGCCAAAATCACTTCATACTATCTGCATGAAAGAAGAGACTGTCTCATTCATCTCTGGCACTATGTGAGGCACATAGTCACTATTCAAGAAAGGATAATTGAACTAAATTTCAGGCCAGTTTTTGGGCAGAGGGAAATATACCTGACATGGGAATAGACCCAGGTTATGATGGCAGGGCTCCCTTTTTCCCGTGAATAGGTCTACTTAGGAAACCAAATTAAAGATCATTGGATTACTTCTAGACAAAAAAATGAATGACCAGTTTTACTAGATACATGATTCAAGCCAGGCTAGAATCTCTAGAAATAATCTCTTTCTACAAGTCTGTCTAGACAGCTGGGAGCCTAAAGCAGAGAAGTAATAGAAAGCAGCCCAGCAGTATTTCTGTACCCACTGGATGACAATAAGAAAAATAAATGGTTATACAAGATTTTCGTTGCTTCCCAAGGGCATAAAAGTATCCCAGACCATGATGTTTTATGAAATAAATAAAAATTCTGAGCATTGTTAAATTCTGATTTCCTAACTGATCTTTAGTATTTGTTTTTATAGGCTAATCTGGAAAAGACTTTCTGTTTTTTGTTTAATTTTTTCTCATTGTCCCAACAGTGACTAAAATATGTCATCATCTTCATAATGAAGCTTTTTAGATTTTTAAAAGGATAAGACCTTGATACTGAAATCTTTGTTATGTGGCTCTTATAATAGCAAATGTAAATTTAGTCTGTATCGGGTGTCATTCTGGTCCTTTTATATTATTGACGCATTTAGTCCTTGTAACTATTCTCTTAAGACATCTTTAAGTATTATTTTCATGTTCACAAAGGGTTAAATAAGTTTAGGAAATCTGAATTAATTCATTGTTGACTATACCATCACTAGGTATACTATAATGGGAAAAAAAAAAGACAAATTGGGTACTATTTTCTGTCCTGCTTAAATAAGGGCCGCAGACTGTTTCCTGATAGGAAAGTAATGACTTACAAGTTTGCTGGTTTTAGAGCACAAATACACTTGTCTTTATACACTGTTATCATTTATAATAGTATTTCATGAATTTTATATTCAAAATTCTAAAAGTTATATTCTTAAGTAAACCTAGACATTTTCTCTAGACAAGTTGAAAACAGTATGTGCTTTTTATCTGAAACCTGAAGATTTTATATCCCACATAGTTTGTGACTCTAATTTTCCAAGTTAATCATGCTCAATGCCAAAAATTCAGACAAGGAAAAATATAAAAGAAAAAAAATCATGATTTCACCATTCAGAGATAACCACTGCTTTTATTGGTATATATTCTTCCAAACTCCTAAAAGTTGTATTTCTTACTTTCAAAAATAAAAATAGGAGGGGCAGCCGGGTGGCTCAGTTGGTTAAGCATCAGACTCCTGATTTCATTTCATATCACGATCTCAGGATTGTGGGGTTGAGCCCCGTGTCTGGCTCTGCCTTCCGTGCAGAGTCTGCTTAGATTCTCTCTCTCCTCTCCCTCTGCACTTACCCCAGCTCATGCATGCTCTCTCTCTAAATAAATAAATAATATCTTAAAAAAAAAGAATAGAATTTACTCTTTTGTAACTTGCCTTTTCCACTTTATAATGTGGACCTCTTTCTGTCAAGCACGTATAGATTTATATGATAATTTCAAATGGCTACATTGTATCCTCATGTATGTGGGTTCCATCCTTTATTTACTAATTTCATGGTGGATAGATAGGCTATTTATGCTTTTCACAACTATAAACAATGTTAAGAACACTGATGTACAACAATGCCTATTTATGTGTTTGTCGGGTAATGCAAGGACTGGCTTTATCCAGTAGACTTAAGACTCAGGAAAGATTTTCTGAGAATTCTCGTATGAGAAGGAAGTTGCAGTGAGTAGCCATTTTTACTCATCTATAGGCTTGGCCTGCACTGAGGTTGTGCATAGCTTGTCTTAGAAACTAAAATTACAAAGGAGCTTCTGTCAGTTATGAGTATGACATTAACAAGCTGTGTTTTAACTCTGTCCCAATTGCTCATATTTAGAACAACTGCTGACTGGCTTCTGTCTCATGGGACAGTTTATGTTTTAAAACAATGGCACTGGCAGCTGCTAAAATGTCTGTATCACAGACATACAGGTTGCCTTTCTCCATACAACTGGTTAAGTAATTAAGCATAAGCTAACATGGGGAACACAACTAATGAGAAGCACCTGTTTATAGACCTGCAAATGGTAAGTTGTAGATTAAGATCTTCTCAAAATCATAGCCAGTGGCATATTTCTATAATCTGTTGCTTTGGGAAATACAGGCATCACGCAGGGGAAAGCCTGCCATTCTTACCTTACTGCAGGAGCCAGTACCTGGGGCTACTGAACCTGTGGAGTTGGGCTGATGACTCTAAAACTTCCAGCCTCAGCAAGAAGTAGGTAGTCCAGACCAAAGAGATAGGTTGTACATTTTTAAAACAAAAGGAATAGATACGTAACCTTGCAGTGATTGAGAAACAAAAGCAGATGACAGGTAAGTATATTCTAGGTTAGCATATCAGCGACAGAACTCAGGCAGATCACAAACTGCCACAGAAAATGTCAGAGTATTGTCCATCATATAATCAAAGTTAGAGAAATGGCTGATACCTAATAATCTTAGTCATAGGGATCTATGTCACACATGGAGTAGAAAGGTACAGAGATGACAGATGGTAGGAATGACTTGACCCTATCCACATTGTCATTTCAAAGATGGTTTATTTGCACCAACCCAAATGATTGCTCAAGCTCTCATCCTTGCAAAGTTCTCTTGGCCCAGGTCACTGAAATCTGTGTATGCCTTAATCAGCTCTTATCCTGCCACTTTTGGTAGTGCTATCTGGGCTTCAAAGACAGAACCTAACCAGATGATTCCAGAGAGCCCCATTTCTGCTGGGTCTTTTTTTTTTTTTTCTTCCAGGGTTTTGTTTTGTTTTTCAAAACAGAATTGCTGTCATTGAAAACCATTATTAAAATTAAAATCATGTGTTTGTAGAAACAACTATCACTACAAATCTGGCCAGTTCAATATATGTCCTTTTATTATTTTCTTCCTTTTCCTAGAAAAAAGATTAAATATGTATACACATTCTGATTACCCCCTTAAACATCCATTGCTTTTTATGCCCACCCCCCAACTAGAAAAAAATTTGTTAGTCAGCAGTAGAAGAAACTGGAACTCATTTTTTCTAATCAAAAACTAGTAGCTATCTTTCTATTTCTTCTTGTTAAGATACCACCTATATTTTAAGGCCTAATTGGGATGAAGTTTTCCCTGGCCCCCAACTCCTTCACTGAAGGAGTTATGATTTTTCTCTGCTCTGAACTGCCATCATACTTACACTGTAATAGATGCTATAAGAGACACATAGTTTTATGTTATAGTTCTTTGTAAGTTTATCCTTTCTTCTCTAATAACTTATAAGAGTGTCTTTTATGATACTCCGTAGATAATTTATGCAATAAAAATGCGTAGGTGGATGGAAGGAAGAGAAGGAGAAAGGGAGAAATTATTTCCTTTCCTTTCTTTGTATTAATGGCAAATTATATCCCCTGTGTTAAGCAGTGTAGCAGAAAGTGAATTGAGGGGTCGGTTCCTGATTCATTGCTAAAGATTGGATGATTACTTAATGGACAGACAGTTTTTGAGAAATCACTATGTGTAATCCACTGTGAAAGACACCTGAGCAGCTCTGTTATTTGTGTGGTTTCTGTTGGTTTGTTCTTCAGTGTAAGTTTCACATATATGATTTACTTGGAGATTTTTCTATTTTCTAACACTATTCATATTTTTATATGTTACCTTTCCCCATATTTCCCAGATATGTAGGCATCATTATCAGACTTTCAACCTCATAGAAAGAAAAATTGTCTTAAAGCCCAATTGCATTTTTGCATTTCCTAGTAAAGAAGCAAACATAATGCATGGCTAATGTACAAAACCAAGGACTTTTAAAAAAAAATATTCACTAGGTTTGACATTGAGTCCAAAGATAATCAATAGCAAGGTTTTTGGTAGTTGAAATACTGAACAATATGCTGATTTTTCTTCTGAGCCACAATTTTTGTAAAATCCCTTGAAATACTCAAGTTATGAATTATGTAATCGCTAGTCATTTAAAATCCCAGGAGGTTGGTTATACATGTTATGAAAATATCATGTTTGTGATAGGTAAAAGTAAGTATTGCATATTTCCCACATTTGTAGCTTAATATGCATTAAGTTTTTAATGCCTTGAAATACTGTACTCAGTGGTTTTACTTTTATCACATATTTCAATCTTTCTAAAGCTGCTGTAATTGAGTTTATTTGATAATGTACCTTTATATTACTACAGGACTTGATAGTTTGCAAAATATGAGGTTCATAATAGAGATAGAGAATAGCGTTACTACCTGGCAGGGAGGATAAGAAGAAAGTGAAATATAGAAAAGTGATTTTATCTCACTACTGCAGTATTGTAAAATATAATTTGTTTTTCCCCTAGCACAGCAGAGTTTCATGCTGATAACAAGCTACTGGATTAATAAATCCATTGCAACTATTGAGACTTTTCCTTTAATAACATAATGAATGCTGAGCATTAAGAAGAGAAAAAGAAACATATTCTTTGTACAGATGTTACCACTCACAGATCTATATCCCTAAGCATAGGAAAAATACCAACATTGTACCCTGAGCAATATCAGTATAAAAAGAATTTGTGCCTCTCAATTAGAATACTGTATTTTCCACAGAAAAACATACTATTTCCTGGAATACATTCGCTTATTTTCCAGCTGGAAAGATATTTAGGGGTCTATTTTGTTATCATTACATGTGCTTAACTCCAATTACATTTAATGGGAGTTGTGTATTTATAGTCACAATAGCCTCTGAACTACTTTAATATCATTGCTTTCCATTACCATTCTTGTTAAAATAGCTTTTCATTCTTCTCCCAACACAAAGGACCACAGTAATCTGGGTTTCTGTTTTCTTTGTGTTGCTTAATTTGCATGTGTTAAAGGGTATAGATTATACAACATGATCTGATTCTAGCTTTAAGAACATTATGATGTCATTGAGATTAGAATAGGGCTAGAACTATTTAATTTTTAAGTAGAGGTATTTGATTGGCTTCTAGACATCCATTTTTGCACAGTGACCTATATATACAATTTTGTTGGAACAAAATAAACTGATACAGTTTAACACTGGTGGTACCTGGTGGAAGCCAAATTTATGAAACATAGTATAAAATGTGTGATAAAATAAGGTTTACAAACTTGATACACTAGACTTTATCAACAGCCAATGAAACTATATCCTTAATTCCAATTCAAATTTTTGACAGGGCAAAAATAATGAGAATAAGCATATTAAAAATCTCTTATAGAAATGGTTTTGCTCTTTTCCTTAGTGCTGGCCTGTGCTGTATTTCCAGAAGAAAAGTGGTCAGCTGGCAGAAAAAAGTGATCAGAAGACAGGGAAGGAGGCTTTTTAAGTTTTTAAGAAAATGAAGAATTGAAAAGAACTCTTAAAAACATCATTAGGATAAAAACAAACAAACAAAAAACATCATTAGGGACTTTAGCGTCACCTGACTCATTGGCACTCAACAAACAGACATCTGCCTATCCTTACTATGATAGACTAGTTAGTACCCATTGGGTTAATATTTCAAGCTGTGTTGTTTTCAAGATGTCTGATTATATAACATGCTGTAGAGTTCCAAAATATTTCCTAAAAATACATGTTGAAATAAAAATGAATTATGGAAGATTACCTCCACCAGATATTAAAATATATTATGAATGAAATCAGAAGGTATTGGCACATCAGAGAGAGTCAGTTATCATATGGTTTCACTTACTTGTGGAGTGTAAGGAATAACGCAGAGGACATTGCAAGAAGGAGAGGAGAAGTGAGCTGGGAGAAATCAGAGGGGGAAACGAACCAAGAGAGAGACTGTGAATTCTGAGAAACAAACTGAGGGTTTTGGAGGGGAGAGGGGTGGGGGGCTGGGTGAACCTGGTGGTGGGTATTAAGGAGGACATGTATTTCATGGAGCACTGGGTGTGGTGCATTCACAATGAATCTTGGAACACTGAAAAAGTATTTTAAAAAAATAAAAATAACCTTGGGGGAGGGGAGAAGGTATTGGCACAAAATAGTTGGAAAGATGTTTAGGTCAATGAAACAGAAATGTACATGAGTATAGATCATTTAACATATGAAAAGAGGTTGCATGAACCAGTGTAGAAATTCATGATTATTCAACAAAGGGTTCTGGGATAACCCATTTTCTCTCCACAAGAAAAAGAAAGAAAGAAAACAAAAAATCAATGTGGAAACTTACCTGACATTGTACAACAAAATAAATTCTAGATCATTTAAGTAGATTAATGTGGAAAAAAGGACACCTTACAAAACAGAAGAGACAATTGAATGTTAATCAGATGTCTCTGGCTGGAGAAAGGCTTTCTAAACTTAAAAATAAAGGGACAGATCACAGTGTAAAAGATCAATAGATTTAGCTACATAAAAAGAATAAAAATGAGTTCTAGTCTGAGACAGTTGTATTGGAAGACCCTGAACTCACCTCCTGCATAGACACATTGAATCTACATCTACATACAGAGCAATTCCTCCTGAAGAACTAAAGGCTGACTGAACAACTTATGCACAACAAAAGAATAACATAAGAGATGGAAGCATGGTAATTATAAGAACCCCAGCCCTGATGCTGCAAACTGCAGTGGGGAGGGATAGTACTCAGGGCCTCAGAGAGGATTCCTCCAGTCTGGGGCACAGAATAAAAGCTCCAGTTTAAAAGGGAAACGAATATAAAGGAGCCAGCCCTAGAGCACCTGCCAAATGGCAGGGAAGCTTGATGGAATGCTCTCTCTGGGGTCAGAGGTACTGGCCAAGTGCCATTTACATTTCCTCTCCACTTTGATATGCAGACAGAAGCAAGGTCCAGCTACCCTAGCCGGCTTCCCACCTCAGTGAGTCCTGTGCGCATAGCCCACATCAGCCTCAGCCTTACCCCCAATATGACGCCAGTGAAGTATATACTGGGAGACGGAATGCCTGCACTCAGTTCAACTCCAGAGGACTTGCCAGGACACCCCATTAATGGAGCATCTGAGGACCTCCCAGCCAGGGACCCCCTGCCTGGAGTTGCACTAAGACATCCTGGCCTTTGCCCACCTAAGCTCCACCCATCCCACCAGGATACCCCCTGCATGGAGCATGCCAGGATCACCTAGCTCATTCCTGCTGTAGCTCCTGCTTTCCAGCCAGGAAGCTGCCTGGACAGAACATCTTGGGACCTCCTGGCCCATGCCTACTTCTACTCCAGCCATCTTGCCAGGGCTCCCCCTAAGAGGTATGCCCCAGGCGCCCCAACCTGCACTTGCTTTGGCTCCAGCTGCCCGCCAAGATGCCCTATGTCCCGTCCCACCCTCCCCAGGACCCCTAACCCACTTCAACTCCAGCCATCCCACTAGGGTGGCCCTGGTGCCTATTGCCCCAAGACCCACATTCAGTGCCTGCTACAGCTGCAGGCAGCCAGCCAAAGCAACCAGGCACACATAGAAATGATCCTACACAAGGCCTTCCCTTTAAAACTAAGATAAATAGCTACTCTATGTAATTCATAGAAACAAGCACAGAAAGTCAAACAAAACGAGGAGACAGAAAAATATGCTCCATATGAAAGAATGAGACAAAACGTCAAAAAAATAACTATGTGAAATGGAGATAAGCAGTTTACTTTATAACTTTATTATTACCATTATGTAATGTATAATGTATAATAATAAAGTTATAAATAATAAAATAATAAATAATAAAAATAATAAAGAGTTCAAAGTACTGGTCCTAAAGATGCTCACTGGACTTGAGAGAAGAGTGGATGAACTCAGTGAGAACTTCAACAGAGAGACAGAAAATATTAAAAAGAGCCAATCAGAGTTGAAGAATATGATAACTGAAATGAAAACTAAACTATAGGGAATGAACAACTGATTAGAGTATGCAGAAGAAGAGATCAGTGATCTGGAAGACAAGGTCATAGAAAGCACCCAAGATAAACAGTAATAATAATAATAATAAAATTAATAATAATAATAAAATTATTATTATTTTTAAAAATGAGGACAGGTGGGTCCTGGGATCAAGCCCCTCATCAAGCTCCCTGCACAGCAGGGAGGCTGTTTCTCCCTCTGCCTGATGCTCCCCCTGCTTGTGAGAGCTTTCTCTCTCTCTCTGTGACAAGTAAATAATATTTTTTTAAAAAATTAAAAATGAAGACAGGTTAAGGGAACTCTGGAACAATATCAGATGTACAAACAATCACATTATATGGGTCCCAGAGGGAGCTAAGAGGGAAAAGGGCAGAAAGCTTATTTGAAGAAATAATACTGAAAACTTCCCTACCTGGGGAAGGAAACAGACATCCAGGTCCAAAATCACAGAGAACCACCAAACAAGATGAACCCAAAAAATCCACACCAAGACATGTATTAATTTAAATATCAAAGATTAAAGCTAAAGAGAGAATCCTAAAAGCAGCAAGAAAAAGCAACTAAGTTACATATGAGGGAAATCCCATATATCTGATTTTTCAGTGGAAATTCTGCAGGCCAGAGGAGAATTTTATGATATATTCAAAGTGCTGAAAGGTAAAAACCTGCAGCCAGGAATGCTCTACCTGACAAGGTTATCATTCAGAATTGAAGGAGAGATGGTTTCTCAGACAAACAACAGACTTTATCACCACTAAATTGGCCTTACAGGAAATGTTAAAGGGACTTCTTTAAAAAGAAAAGGCCATAATTGGAAGAAAATTATGAAAGGAAAAAATATCATAGGTAAAAGCAAGCATAGAGTAAATGTAGTATGTAAATCACTTATAAAGCTAGTGTAAAGTCTCAAAGACAAACATAGTAAAATAAACTTTATTTAAAAAATAGCTAAGGGACTCACAAATAAAAAGATATAAAATATGACATATACATAAAACATGGAGGGGGATTAAAAATGTAGTGCTTTTAGAATGTGGGTTTTTTTTTTTTAGATTTTATTTATTTATTTGACAGAGGAGAGACAGCAAGAGAGAGAACACAAGCAGGGGGAGTGGGAGAGGGAGAGGCAAGCTTCCAGCTGAGTAGGGAGCCCGATGTGGGGCTCAGTCCCAGGACCCTGGGATCATGACCTGAGCCAAAGGCGGTTACTTAACAACTGAGCCACCCAGGCTCCCCAGAATGTGTTTGAACTTAAGCAACCACCAACTTAATATAGACTGCTATATACTTAAGATGTTATGAATGGACTCATGATAACCGAAAACCTACAGTAGGTACAAAAAAGAGAGAGAGAATGGAATCCAAGCATAAGACTACAGAAAGTTATCAATCACAATGGAAGAGAGCAAGAGAAGAAGGGAACAGGGAAGAAATTCAAAATCAATCAGATGGCAATTAATGAAAGGGAAGTAATACATACCTATCTATAATTACTTTAAATATAAATGTTCTAAATGCTCCAATCAAAAGACATAGGGTAAAGGAATAGATTAAAAAAAAACACTTATTTATATGCTACCTACAATAGACTCACTTTAGACCTAAAGACACATACAGACTGGAAGTGAAGGGATAGAGAAAGATCTTTCATGCAAAAGAAAATGAAAAAATAGGGTATTAATACTTATATCAGACAAAACAGAATTTAAAACAGACTGTAAGAAGAGACAAAGATGGACATTACATAATGGTAAAGAGGTCAATCCAACAAGAGGACATGACAGTTGTAAATAGCAATACACCCAAGTACATGAAGCAACAATTAACAGACATAAAGGGAGAAATTGAAAGCAATATAATAATAGTAGGGGACTTACTAAACACCCCATTTGCATCAATGGATAGATCATCAGACAGAAAATCAATAAGGGAACAGTAGCTTTGAACTACACATTAGACCAGATGTACTTGTCAGATATATACAGAACATTCCATCCCAAAAGAGCAGAATAAACTTCCTGTCAAATGTACATAGAACATTCTCTGAGATAGATCACTGGTTAGGCCACAAAACAAGTCCCAATAAATTTAAGAATATTCAAATCATATCAGGTGTCTTTTCTGACCACAACATATGAAACTAGAAATCAATGACAAGAAAAAAACTGGAAAATAATCAAAATCATGGAGGTTAAACAACACGCTACTAAACAACCAGTGGGTCGACGAAGACATCAAAGAGGAAATAAAAAAAATACATGGAAACAAATGAAAATGAAAATACAGCAGTCCAAAATATTTGGGACACACCCAAAGCAATTCTAAGAGGGATGTTTACAGCAATATAAACCTACCTCAAAAATAAGAAAAATCAAATAAATAATCTAACCTTATATACCTAAAGGAAATAGAAAAAGAAGAACAAACAAAACCCAAACTTAGTAGAAGGTAGAAAATAATAAAATTAGAGTGGAAATAAATGAAATATAGAGTAAAAAAAATTTTTTAATTTGAAAGATCAGTGAAACCAAGAGTTTTTCTTTGAAAAGATAAAAAAGATTGATAAACCTTTAGCCAGACACGTCAAGAAAAAGATAAAGGACTCAAATAAAATCAGAAATGAATGAGAAGTGACAACCAACACCATAGAAATATAAAGGATTATAAGGGACTACAAAAAATTATATGCCAACAAATTATATGCCTAGAAGAAATGGATAAATTCCTAGAAACATACAATCTTCCAAAACTGAATGAGGAAGAAATAGAAAATCTGAACAGACTGGTAATGAAAATAAATCATTAATTTTAAAAAAGTGTGCAACAAAAAAAAGTCCAGGACCAGGTATCTTCACAGGTGAATTCTATCAAACATTTATTTTTTTTTAAAGGTTTTATTTCTTTATTTGGGAGAGACAGAGACAGAACACAAGCAGAGGGAGCTGTAAGCTCCCTGCCAAGCAAGGATGTGGGATGCATGACTCGATCCCAGGGCCCGGGGATCATGACCTGAGCCAAAGGCAGATGCTTAACTGAGCCACCCAGGCATCCCTCTATCAAACTATTCCAAAAAAATAGAAGAGGAAGGAAAGCTTCCAGATATATTCTTCAAGGCCAGCATCACCCTTATACCAAAACCTGACAAAGACACTGCAAAAAAAACTTACCAATATTCCTGATGAATGTAGATTCAAAAGTCGTCAATGAAATATTAGCAAATCAAATTCAACAATATACTTAAACAATTATTCTCCACAATCAAGTAGAATTTATCTAGTGATACGAGGATAGTTCAATATCCACAAATCAATGTAATACATCACATTAACATGACAAAGGATAAAGACCATATGATTATTTCAAGAGATGCAGAAAAAGCATTTAACAAAATTCAACAACTGTTCATGATAAAAATTCTCAACAAAGTAGGTTTAGAGGGAACATATGTCAACATAATAAAGGCCATGTCTGAAAAAAGCACCTAATGATCATCATACCCAATGGTGAAAAACTGAAAGCTTTTTCTCTAATATCAAAACAAGACAAGGGTGTCCATTCTGGTCCCTTATATGCACCGTACTCCTGGAAATCCTAGCTTCAGCAAACATACAAGAGAAATAAATAAAATACTTCCAAATTGGTAAGGAATTAGTAAAACTATCATTACTTGCAGATGACATACTACTACATATGTAGACAATTCTAAAGATTCTGCCAGAAAACTATTAGATAAGTAATAACTTTGATAAGCTGCAGGATACAAAATTAATATACAGAAATCTATTGCAGGTCTTCTTTTTTAAAGATGTTTTTATTTATTTATTTTAGAGAGAGAGCATGACCAGGGGGTTGGGGCAGAGGGGGGAATCTTCAAGCATACTCCCCACTGAGCAGCGAGACTTGAGTTGGGACTTGATCTCACAACCCATGAGATCATGACCTGAGCCAAAACTGAGAGACACTCAATCAGCTGAGCCACCCAGGCACTCTGAAATCTATTGCAATTCTACACACTAATAACAAAGTAGCAGAAAGAGAAATTAAGAAAACAGTCCCATTTACAACTGCACCAGAGAGAACACTGAGTAATAAATTTAACCAAGGTGAAAGACCTGTACTTCAAAAACTATAAAGCATTGATGAAAGAAATTGAAGACTCCAAATAGTCAGTCACAATAATCATGAGAAAGAAAAATGAAGCTGGAGATGTCACATTTCCAGATTTCAAACTGTACTATAAAGCCCTAGTAATCAAAACAATACAGCACTGGCACAAAAATAGACACATAGATCAATAGAACAGAATAGAGAGCTCAGAAATATACCAATGCTTATATGGTCAGTTAACCTGTGACAAAAGAGGCAAGAATGTGCAATAGGAAAAAGACAGTCTCTTAAAAAATGGTATTCGGAAAACTGGTAAACAACATGTGAAAGAATGAAATTGGACCACTTTCTTGCACCATACAAAAATATAAAGTAAAACTTGATTGAAGACCTAGATGTCAGACCTGAAACCATAAAACTCCTAAAAGAAAAGACAGGCAGTTCTTTTTTATTTTATTTTTATTTTTTATTTTTAAAAGAACGTCCATACTGTCTTCCATAAAGGCTATACCAGATTACACTTCCACCAACAGTGCATAAGGGTTCCCTCTTCTCGTGTCCTCACCAACACTTATTATTCCTTGTCCTTTTTTTATACTAACCATTGTGACTGGTGTTAGGTCATATCACATTGTGGTCTTGATATGCATGTACCATACAATTCAGTAATTTCACTACTGAGTATTTACATAAGGAAAAAGAAAACACTAATTTGGAGAGATACAAGCCCCTGTGTTTATTGCAGCATTACTTACAATAGCCAAGATGCGGAAGTAACCTAAGTATGAATCAACTGATGAACGGAGAAAAAAGATACACACACACACACGCAGATGCACACTGGAATATTAGCCATAAAAAGAATGAGAGCCCACCATTTGTAACAACATAGGTGGACCTAGAGAGTATTACACTAAGTGATATAAGTCAGACAGAGGAAGACATATACCATGTGATTTCATTTGTATGTGGCATCTAAAAAACAAAATGAATGAGCAACAAAAAGCAGAAATAGAAACAAACAGACTCGTAAATACAGAGGACAAACTGGTGTTGTCAGAGAAGAGGGATGTAGGGAGATGAGCAAAAAAGGGGAAGAGTATTAAGAGGTACAAACCTCCAGTTATAAAATAAATTGGGGATGAAAAATACGGCATAAGAAATATAGTCAATAATATTGTAATAACACTGTATGGCGATAGATGGTAACTACACTTATCATGGTGAGCAATGCATAGTATATAGAATTGCATTTAACATCATATGTCAACTATAATTCAATAATGAAAATGAAAAATCATGTATAATGGGAAAAAAAAAGAAATCATATGTTCCTAAAAATCCACAACACAAACTAAATAGCTAACAACAAACTAATAGTCCTAACAAATATTGAAATTGGTTACTATCTTTAATATGTAGATTCCAAGATAAAAACAAAAGCAAAACCTAAGACCCCAGTAGAGTAACGACCAAGGGACCTGACCAGCATTTAAAGGAGGATACATAAATAATAACATAATGGAAAATTCCACATCACAAGGATTTGAAGAAATGCAAAAAGAACAAATCAGATACCATTAATCACTTTTAAAACCACATTTTAAAAAGATTAATACCCAATGATATGCTAACACAAATTAATATATTTACTGACAATTGGATTTAAATTAATACAACTATTTTGGAACTCAATTTGGACTTAATTTTGCCTACTTAACAAAGCCACTTCCATACTTGGTATATATAAAGGTATAAGGATTTTCATGGTGAGGCTTTTATAATAGAAAAAGATGGGAACAACATAAATATCCAGCAGTAGAGAAATGGTTAACCAAATTGTGGTATATTTATATAAAATAAAAAGAAGATTATGTGGCCATGAAAAATCATGTTTTTAGTATCATGTTTCAGGAGTTTAATGACATGGAAAATTTCTACAATAAAATGTTAAATGAAAATATAGAATACCAAATTGCAAATATAGTTTAAGTTCAAAATATATATGTATCTTGTGGTGCCTGTGTGGCTCAGTGGGTTAAGCATCTGACTCTTGGTTTCTGCTCAGGTCATGATCTCAGGGTCATGAAACCAAGCTCAGGGTCATGAGATTAAGCCCCTCTTTGGGCTCTCCACTGGGTATGGAACCTGCTTAAAATCTTTCTCTTCTGTGTGTGTGTATGTGTGTATGCTCTCTCTTTCTCTCAAAAAATATGTATTTTAAAGACACTATAACTATTCTGCTAAGAGTGGAGAGAATAAATCTGGTCAACTAATAGGTCAGTTGGCTGTCTTCCACCAAGAGATTAGGCCCAAGCCTAATTCAGCTGCTACCTTCCTGTCAATTCTAGTATATGAGAAACTATCAATTTAGGATCCCTCAAATCGCAGAGGAAAACATAAACCAAACACCTTTAGAATCATGGGACATAAGGGGAAAAATGTAAGTTTCTATGAGACAATTTCACTATTACAGTCTAAGATAAATTATCTTTCTTTCATCATTGTTTGGAAAGCAAACGTCTACTCAGTAGACATTTCCTGAAGCATTTTTAGTTTTCTTAGCCTAAGCTGCATAAACCCAGTTCTCTGCTCTATTTGTTGGAAATAATGCATACCCATTGATGGTCAGTCTACCACACCATTACTTTTGAAGAGCTCTGGAGAAAATGAAGTTCACAGTAAATTGCAGGGGTTTTCTTTTACTTTGTTTTCTCACATTAAAACTGGATATTTTGTGATATAATATACGGCATATAACAAACATATTTATTATATGTTACCCTGCTGGGAGGGTAAAGTGCATTATCTTAGGTTAACATTGATACATCTACATGCCTGTAAATACCAGGTAAGAAACTCTTCTTTCATAGACAACAGACAGACTACTAAACTGAGGGGAAATGAAAAATGGACATGGCCTTTTTATCACAGTTTTTCAATCTCAACTTGTCCTACTCTTGAAATATACAGGATATATCCTTGTACCTTTGGCATACACTCATGTTGTTAAAGGATTAATTGTACATTTTCAGGTTACATATCATAGGCTTGAGTACTCATCTGCCCCACATCGTGTTTGGTTAAGCTTTATTTATAATATGCTTATTCCTCAGTTATTTTACTTGACAAAGTTTTTGGTAAGAAGGAAATTAGTGATGTAAATTTAGCTGTTGGTCTGAAACTTTGGAACATTCAGGTATTTCTTGGATAATGTGCTTTGTACATAGTTGCTAAGTAAATGATTGCATGAATGAATTTTAGATCAATACAATAATGGGTTTAATCCATTTATTACTGTAGGATTCAGTAGAGAAAATTTTGAGATGACTGTCAAATCAATTTATATTCAGAAGAAGATTAAAAATTATTGCTGACAGTGGAGAAACTGACATTAGTTTGAACTGGTTAACCTGACACTCAGAATGTGTGGAAGCATGTTAAACCTGGGCCATGTATTCATATTCTCTTTTTGTGGCAGATTGGAATATTGTTTTAGTTTTGGTCACCCCTCCTCCACAGAATGCACATTTTTATATAACTGTGGCCCTCTCCAGCTTCACATTATGACCAAGACACTCTCAGAGACAAGCCTTTGATGATCAAAAAGAATACCCAACTCTGATGAATTTGGAAGGTACATCTTGGGACTGACATCTCAGGCTTTACTGCCGCATTAATTGTTTTTTACAAACAATAGAATTTCTTTTTTTTTTAAAGATTTTATTTATTTATTTGAGAGACAGAGATCACAAGTAGGCGGAGAGGCAGGCAGAGAGAGGAGGAAGCAGGCTCCCCGTGGAGCAGAGAGCCCGATGTGGGGCTCGATTCCAGGACCCGGGGATCATGACCTGAGCCGAAGGCAGAAACTTTAAACCACTGAGCCACCCAGGTGCCCCAAGAATTTCTTTTTTTTAAAGATTTTGTTTACTTGACAGAAAGAGGGAGAGCACAAGCAAGGGGAGCAGCAGGCAGAGGGAAAGGGAGAAGCAGGCGCCCCACCAAGTAAGGAGACCGATGTGGGGCTCGATCCCAGGACACTGGGGTCATGACCTGAGCCAAAGGCAGATGCTTAACCAACTGAGCCACCCAGGTGCCCCACAAACAATAGAATTTCTTAATGAATTCTTAGATCATGAGGATATATTAGACACTGTAGGCTTTCTTACTATCATAAGTTACCTCAGACATCACAAAAATGAAAGCACAGAAAGACCCCATCCTCTAATAAAATATGTTTTCCTATATCTCATTGTACAACATCTCCTGTAAGTATACAAACATAGATAGATGTCTCCCCCTTCTTCCTTTCTTTGGTCTCCAAAAAGACAATAGGCAAATTGGAAAGGGAAGCCACTGTTTGTTAGCATAGCCCTCCACATCATCTCAGGTGAGTACATATGTTTTAAACTATTGACTTTTTGGAGGCAAGGCCCCTATTTTTGCCATCTAAACTATTCTAGTATCAGTAGTGTTGGGAGAATAATACTAGTTATAAAAGTGAATTTGAGGGCGTGGCTCAATCGGTTAAGCATCTGCCTTTGGCTCAGGTCATGATCCCAAGGTCCTGGAATTGAGTCCCACATCAGGCTCCCGGCTTAGTGGGGAGCCTGCTTCTCAACGTCTCCCTCTGCCCAGCATATACCCCTCCACCCCAGCTTGTGCTCCTTCTTGTGCACTCTCTCTTACATGTGTGCTCTCTATCTCTCTCTCTCAAGTAAACAAAATCTTTTTTAAAAAAGTGAATTGGGGCCAGTCTTGGTCTCCCATAACTCTCAAATCAGTATATGGGCATTCACTTCCTCCATCTACATCTCCAAATAGGAAATACAGTCACTCTCAAATCACCCAAATTACTTTATCATCTCTGACAGCAATGATATATAACATTTACTTTCTCATAAATTTGCCATCAACTATGTGCCCTTACCTTATGAGGGGCATGCCAGATTTTCACCCATTAGTATTTAATACTATAATTACATAATTTTTATTTCAAAAAATTGACTGATTCTCAGTCTTTGCCTCAAACAAGATGTGAATTTGAGCATGAAAAGTTTTCATCTTTAGATTGCAAGCGATTAAGAATGTGAAAAAAGATGAATATACATTTATATTTATAAACATGTTATCTTTTAAATTATACTTTTTGCCTGATCCATACAAATCTAGAGTATATTCTTAATCTAAAATAGTTTTTTTAATATAAGATTTTATTTATTTGACAGTCAGAGATCACAAGTAAGGGGAGAGGCAGGCAGAGAGAGAGGAGGAAGCAGGCTCCCTGCTGAGCAGAGAGCCCGATGTGGGGCTCCATCCCAGGACTCTGGGATCATGACCTGAGCCGAAGGCAGAGGCCTCAACCCACTGAGCCACCCAGGCGCCCCTTATCTAAAATAGTTTTAATATAAATGCAGAAAGTTGTAATTTGATCACAAAATCCAGATTAGTAATTGTTGCCATTGTTTCTAATGGCACTTTTTTTTCCATAAATAAGGTTGTACATTGACATTTCAAAAATACGTGGTAACCTTTTCAGAATTGCTTCCTCTTATAATTATCTCATTAACATAGGGATCAGTTTAGTACCAAAAATATATAAAGAGAGAGAGAGACAGATTGAGAGAAGGGAGAGAGGGAGGAAATATAGAATAATTCTCTCCTGTGCATGCCAAGAGCTAGATTTGGGCCCTGAACCAGTGCTTATCCTGCATTCCAAAAGCTTCACTGTCCTTTCCTGAGTTCATTTTCACCTGAAGTTTTATTTTCTCATACCAAATGCTACCTACCAATAAGTGAGTCCTGACACCACATCATTTAATGCCCTGAGTCTGGGTTTTTTATAATATGGTATTTGTCTTAAAACTAGTGGGCTGGAGTGATGGTACGGGAAGCCAGTGGCATTCCTGAGTACAATTCCTATTGACCTTAGTGTGCAGGACCACCAAGCCACGAGCTTTTTTGAGATGGACAATCCTCTGAGAATGGACTGTCATTCTTATATCTGATGGCTTTTAACACTGAATGTTTAAATACTAGCAAAACACTGGTAATGATTATATTATAATCTTATTTTAAGTGTTTTCTAAGAAGTCCCAAACCAATCTGTATGCAAACTTGTGACATCTAAGAAATAAGCTCTTTATTTAGAAATGTTATCTTCACATTTTTTGCTGAAATTGTAATCTGTATCACAAATTAAATAATGGCTTTTTAAAAACGGTATCTTTTTTTTAATTTTATTTATTCGACAGACAGAGATCACAAGTACGCAGAGAGGCAGGCAGAGAGAGAGAGAGAGAGGAGGAAGCAGGCTCCCCACTAAGCAGAGAGCCTGATGTGGGGCTCGATCCCAGGACTCTGGGATCATGACCCGAGCCGAAGGCAGAGGCTTTAACCCACTGAGCCACCCAGGCGCCCCTAAAATGATATCTTTAAATAAATATCTATATAATCCTTCACTCAGATATATCTCTGAATAGAGAAAACACCTTTCTTTCTCATCTCCCGGTGATATTATTGCATTTATAAGGCACTTTAAGCTTATGGCTGATTGGCTTAATGCAGTCATATGTGGTATTAACAAGGCCAAGATCATAGAAGCTAGTTAGTTTTTTTTTCTGTGTACTAGCAACAGACTACCAGGAATCAGTCCAGAGACACTAGCACAGAGCAGAAAGGGACCACAGCAAATGTCACCACTTCTTATGGTCCATCTTCCCAATGGGACAGGCAAGATGTGTTCTTTGGGCATCATCATTTCAGGGAGGATGTGATTAGTCGCTTGGGAGGCCCTATCATCTACCTCTGAACAAAGCGGTCTTGATATTTAGGCATTAACTTTGCATTATAATCCCCTATCATCCTAACGCTTTGTTGTGACCTACATCACTAAAGCAGAAATCATAGGGTAGAATGAAATAGACTTACCTCCCCGGGATCTTGAGTGAATTAGCAAATTAACAAGTGTAAAGTGTTAGCATTTATGTAAGTGCTGGTGGCTGTCATTATTTCCAGGGACCTAGTCTTATTTCAAATAGAGAATCTAAGTATATTATGCTTTTGTCAGAAAGGGATTTTCACCCACATCAGTTGTGTTTAAGCTGAACATAAAACAAAGGTGATAATAACATAGTAGTGATTATCACAATGCAGAGCTGTAAACCTTTTTTCTGTTAATGCTAAAACTATTTTGAGCAACTATCAGTGCTTTTAAACTTTGCTTTCTAAGCTTTGTCCCAACAGTTATCTCTACAGTGATTATTCTTCCTGGGATGGGTGAGGGGAATAGGACCTATTCATCATTCATTCCCATAATGACTTGTATAGTGTATTGGATATGTTTACATCATACAGTCAGGCAAAGATTCAGTAGCTGGTTTGATTGGCACATATTGCCATCAGTTAAACAATAAAAATTATTTTCTGCTCTGCCTTCCTGGTGTCCTCTAGAGGTAGCCCGTATACAGATTGAAAACTCATGGGGATAAAAAAAAAGAAAACTCATGGGGAATTGAAAATTGAAGTGCTTTCCAACAAAAGGCACTGTACAGAGATCCTTTCAATATGACATCTTTACCAGGAAATTTTGTTGTCCCCTGCAATTTCCGAGGGGACTGTGCTTGAGAGAATTCTTCCATTTCTTTCATCACTCTGATTTCACTTACCAAGGAAAGTTATTTAATGTTGATTGCAGGACTCTTGAACTCAGCCTGGGAACTATAGCATGAACTCCTCGGATCTGGGCTCCTTGTTACTTATTTATATATTCATTTGAATTGATTTTCAGGACTATTTGAAAACCTCTCTTGACCCAACATTGTATAATAGCCAAGATCTAAAGCTCACGTGCTTTTGGTTCTTTTTGTCTTACAGATAACAGACGAGTACCTTTGGAAAGGTCACGCTCTCGCCACAATGGGGCTTTCTCATCTAAGTGAATCCTGATGCCAAAGAATATGAAAATATTTAAGTAAACAAAATCATACATTTTGAGAAAAACAAAATATCCACTCAAGGGATAGAGAATAAATTAATGCATTTCTTCAAGGATCAAGCTAAGCTGGGTGAAATAGCATGTATTTGTATTTGTAAAGCTATTGCAAGATGCCTCTCACAATTATACTAATCCAAACACAGTTACAAGGATTATAAAACATGTGTTCCATTTTAGTGTAAAGATGTGTATTATTTGCTCTTGTGTGTGACCTGATGATAATGATGAAATGTATATGAAATTCAAAAACATTCAGTCTGTCAAAAAATTACAATGTTAATCAAATTTGCAGGTCACCCCCCCCCAAAAAAAAGGAATAGAAAGAATTATTCAATATCTGCTTCTGATTCCTGTGACATAGAAAAAGAAAAGGCCAATGAAAATGTGTGTATTAATGATTTGGAGAGGTACTCTGTAAGACAAGCCATTTTGGAAGCTAAAAAAAGTACTGCTTCAACCCTATGAATTTATTTAGAATCTTACTCAAGTGAAAGCTGATGGATTCATCTGCTTTGGCTGAAATTAAACTTAACATTAATCTAGAGTTTCAGTATGATGTTGCAGGCACTTATCTTTGCTAAAAATAAACCAGAGTTTAACAGAAGCAGTTAGAGAAAGTGACTTACACTTTATTTAAAGAGGTATTTTCTAATTACACACATATATCTACTTTATACAAATACCATATGACTATTTTTTGAGAAAAACCTCACATTTTAATGTTTATTCTGGGATGAACCTGAATATTCTGTTACCTTTATTAAGATTTTTTTAAAGGTAAATATTGATTCCTGTTCTCTGTGGTTATTTCTTCTATTGCTTCTTTCTCCCATGACCCCCATGAAAGCAGGGAATAGAGTTTCTAAAAGACCTGAGAGGAAAAAGATTTCTCTCTGCAGGCAGCAGAAAACTGTCTGAAAGGTCAACTGTTCTATTTCCCTTTCTATACCCCTTTCCAATTCTACTGTGGTGGTCTGAAGAAGAAAAAAATTATATGTATGTATGTGTATATAAGTATATGTTTATATCTCCTGCTACAGTAATGCCACATCCCAGTAACTAAGTGAACTTCTCAATCATCATCATACTTACTTACCTTACATTAACAAATTAAAATGATGCTGCCAAAACAACCCTACATTTTTCTTAAATAGATGAAGGCATAGAAGTTAAACTTAACTTACTTGTCTATTACTTTAAAATATGCATTGAAATAATGTGGTATAACTTCTCTGGAGTGTAATCTTAAAACTAACCCATGCAGATGTTACTGTAAAAAGTTTCTTATATGTACATTTCTTATATAGAAGATCCTATTTCTACTTCTCCAGAGCACATTATAGATATTCAGAAAGAACAAACGACTGGCTTGGCAAGTCATCATCTGAAATAATGTAAACAAGTGACCAGTGATTCAGTCTCCTTTAAATAGATGTATACTGTGCTACCTTTTCCTCCAGTGCATTCTTACTTGGGCATGATATTTGAAAAATCTCTGAAGCTGCTAAAATAGAGATCAAAAAGAATAACAGTATCTGAGATTTTACAGTTTTATCCTATCTTAAGATACACATAGGCATATACAAACAAGTTTGAGGGACATAACAATTTCATACACTTTTTCTTAACAACAAAGATATACAAACTTATGTAAGTAATTAATGTGTGTATTTTTGACTTAACATAATCTTTTCTGAAATCTTCATGGTATGGCCTGAATCCTTTAGTAGCCTTTCAGGCTATAGGAAAGTGATATTTTGAAATATCAATCCTGACTAAAATTTAGGGGCATTTGCCATGCCATATTATCAAGATGGTCAGAAAAAAAAAAAAAAAAGATGGTCAGGAAAGAAATATTGATGTGTATCACCTCTTCAAGATGTGAACTTGCCTTATTTTTTAGTTTGCGAAAAGAATGAAGTACTATTATTGCTAAATTATATATTTGTATTTGGACAAATCCCACAATGTTTTCACAACAGTAGGGAACCTTTCAGGGTCTTTCATGAAATTCCAATAATTGAGTTAAAGGATTTGCTTCCCAGAGTTATAATAGTCCTGCTTTAGCCATTTGCAATTTTGTTTGAGATTGAAAATTATCACCAAAGAAGTACATAGTAACATTTTTAGTATAGAACCAAATTATACTGAAGTCTTTTGTTAGGTTTTTTACTGCCACAGTGAGAAGCACCAATTTATGCAGATTTTCTTCAGAATGATTTTTAAAAATACAAAGTCCTTAAAATGTTTATTAATTGCATTCATCTCCTTTGGCTGCTGTAACAAAGTACCACAAACGTGGTGGCTTAACACATCAGAAATGTATTCTGTTATGGTCCCTGTGGCGAAAATGCATCCAAAATGAAGGGTGTGCTCCCTCCAAAGTCTCTAGAGGAAAATCTTTCCTTGCCTCTTCCCACATGTAGTGACTGTTGACCTTCATTGGGTGATGGCTACATCTGTCTCTGTTCCATCTCGGCATCACTCTCTCCTCTGTGTATCTAATCTTACTATGCCTCTCTCATAAGATCTTTTTTCCTATTAAGGTTCACAGGTTCTGAGAGTTAGGATGTGGACATACCTTTTTGGAGGCACCTCTGCAGCCCAGTACAGTCTGCCCTCTGGCCCCCCAAATTTGTATCTGTCCCATGGGCAAAATATATTCACTCCATCTCAACATTCCCAAAAGTCTCAACCCATTATAGCATCAACTCTAAATTTAAAATTTCATCCAAACATCATCAGTTCAATTGTCCCGAATCTCATCATCTAGATCATCTAAATCAGGCCCAGATGAAAATCCTGGGGCAAAATTCCTATCCAAATGTGAATAAATGAAGCAAAATGAGGTATCTGCTTCCAGAATACAATGGTGGAACAGGCACAGGGCAATAGTTATAAACATTCCTGTTTGAAAACAGGGAAAATGGAAAGTAGAAAGAAGTAACATGGCCTGATGACCTTCAAAATTCCACCAGGCATCCATCCCTCCCCTTAGGTTTCTTGGCATGACAATCCTCCTTGTTTCAGGACTCTATCCTGTAGGTCTGCGTTCTGGCCTCTTGGCCCATGGATCAAGTCTCTGTGCCCATGGTTTGCACTTCTGCCTCTGCTCCCCTGCTTGGACCTCTGCCTTTGTACCTGAAGTTCTGCTCTGAGAATGACCTTTTATACTGAAGGGTGGCTCATGTTTGCAGCTTTATCGTCCTCTTTCTTGCCTGTAAAACTTTGGTAGTCTGACAATCTCTAATTTTGTCCTGTCTCAGTCCTTTTCAGGCCAGCCTAAAACTGTTTCTCAAAAACTTTGTGGGCCTCCCATATATGTCAGATCGATTCAGTATTGAGATAAGAGTCCTCACAGATCTTTGCTGGATAATGCCATCTCTATTCTTGGCTTCTGTTGACATGGTTGAGTGGATCCATGAGTCAGTGCCTAATCTCTTCAACACTAGCCAGAAGTTGGCTTTATCCCTAGAGCACACTATCCTAATAGTGCATCAGCTAATTTTAGCATCTTTTGCATCTGAATAGGCTCAAAATTTCTGAATTATCAAGTGCTGGTTCCTTTCTGCTTAACAATTATTACCTTGATTTACCTCATTCCCCTTGTATTTTACTATAAGCTCAAGAAGAAAATGGGCCCTACCTCCAACACTTGGTTTGGAAATCTCAGCTCAATATCCAAGTTCATCACTAACAAATTCTACTTTCCACGCAACTGTCGGAAACAGTTTAGATAAGCTCTTTGCCACTATATAACAAGGATCACCTTCCCTCTAGTTTCCAATAAAATGTTCCTCAGTTCCTTCTGAGCTCACCAAAAGTAACTTTAACATTCATATTTCTAACAGCAGTGTATATTTGATAAATGCGTCACAATTCTTCCAGCATCTATCCATTATCCACTCCAAAGCTACTTCCACATTTTTCATTATTCATTATAGGAGTACCTTACTTCCTGTTACCAAAATCTGTTTTAGGTTCCTGTGGCTGCTGTAACAATACACAAAATGTGATAAATTAACACAACAGAAATTTATTCTCTTATTGTTTGGGGGGCCAAAAGTCCTAAATTGGGGTCTTGACAGGTCTGTACTCCCTTTGGAAGCTCCAGAAGAAAATCTGGTCCTAGTCTCTTCTGGTTTCTTGTGACTGTCATTCTTTCCTTAGCTGTGACCAAATCTCTCTCTGTTCTGTTTTCACATTCTTTTCCTTCTGTATATCTAATCTACCTCTACCTCTCTCTTATAAGACACTTGTTATGGCATTTAGGACCCACTTGGTTTATACATTAAAAATTTCATCTCAGTATTCTTAACTGAATCACATCTGCGAAGACCCTTTTTCCAAATAACATAACAGGTCCCAGGAATTAGAACATGGGCATATTTGGGGGAAGACATCATTTAGCTCACTATACTAGTCATTGCACATAAATGTACTTTGCACTTCTTAAAATGTTCTTGGTGCTTAAGCCAAACTCAAGGTTTCCTCTAGAAGCTATTATTTGTATAGGCTACTGCATGCTTTGATGTTAAATAGCTGAGCCGGCTATCCCAAAATTTGGTTGATACTTTTGCTACTATGGCCAATGCTTAGCTTGAAAAAATAATTGGTTCCAACTCTGAGCTCTGGTATTTCCCTTCTGCCCCTTTTATGGAGTCTTCGACCAAATATCTTCTATGATTTATAATGCAGGCATAAAACTACCTCTGATACAGAAGGATTCTTTACAAGCTGACTTTAGATATTGTGAATCCCTCAGCTGAAGGGAGAGGTGACAGCAAAGCCTGCTTTGAATGGGTATCCGGGGAGACTATACCCATACAAGACACCCAGAAGAAGTATTTCAGTAGCAACGTAACTGTGGATTCATGTTCTCATTTTGCTTCAGATTAACCACCTGCCTCTTCACAGGACCAAGAATGACTTATAACCTTTATGTAATGCATACTTATTAAATAAAGTTAAGATAATACATTAAATGTTGTCTGCCTATGATAATATTAAGGATGAGTGAAAGGCATAAATTGAAGTATAAAGACAGGATGTAAGAACATCTTAGAAGGAAAAACTTCAACTGTACAGAAGTACAAGAGTGTTCCTGTTGTTTTTTTTTTTTAAGATTTTATTTATTTGAGAGAGAGAAAGCATGAGCAGCAGGGAGGGGCACAGGGAGAGGAAGATGCAGACTCCCTGCTGAGCAGGGAGCCTGACCCACAACCCAGTCTCAGGACCCCAGGACCACAACCCGAGTCACAGTCAGATACTTAACCGACTGAGCCATCCATGTGCCCCTACAAGAGTGTTTCTTTAAAGACCTGATCGGGGGAAATCATAGGATATATTCAGATGTATATACCTGTGGGAATCATAAGATTTTTTTTTAAAGTATTCTTTAGCACTTCTTACCAGTGTAGTGTAGAAATGTTTGCACAACTTAAAAGTCCAGAAAAGTCAGAAGGGTGATTCATATCTTCCAGGGAAACTCTTTATACAGAGAAGGGTTGATGGTTTTGGGTTTTTGGTTTGGATGGGTTTTTTTGTTGTTTGTTTTTTGATCTCGATTATAGAATGAAAGCAAATGGACTTCAAATGCTCAGAGGGGTAAAAATCTGGAATAAGTAATAAAGCATTGTATATAATTATTTTTTGGAAGGATTTCAAAAGAATCTCTCATCATGAGTGGGTTGACTTGAAGGTGGAGGGTTAGATAAGGTAATAACCAGGTCTATAAATTATATGATCCAAAGTACCTGATGAGACCATTGTTTCCCTTAGAATTTTGGGCTGCTCTGGGAATCAAGTACTTCAGCTTATTTTTTTCTCCCCCCTCCAGAGGCAAATTCCTTAGTAGGGAGTCTGAAAACCTTAGTATCTACAACTAGGGGAATTTGAGTTTAATGCCAAGAACTCAAAGGAAAGTGGAAATCTGTAAATTGATATATATGTAATTCATGTAACATGGTGTATAGCTTTGATTTATAATGAAATGTATATCCAAAGATCCCATTAAAAGTCTGAATTTATTTAGGTGTCTGGAGTCCCAAATAAAATATTATTATAGTTACTATGCATTGTAAGAGAAAACAACTTGGAAATTCATGAATTATGTGAATCATGACTTTCTAGTTTTTAGAGATTAGCCAGAATTCAGTCTCAAGCCATGGTAACCATATATCTTGACTAATAGAGGTTCAGCCAGTGTGTTCACCTCTGTTTTGGTTAATTGAGGTCCAGACAATATTTTCACCTTTTGATGTTTATGAGCAAAGCACTAAAGCTCTTATCATATTATTAGAAATAATAATAAACCCTTAACTTCTCTAATTTTCTAAAGCCTCCAGTGTGGCTATTCTAATTGAGTGCCCATTCAATGAACATTGCTTTTTAGGGCACAATTATGAATTAAACATAGCTCTTGCCTTCAGGAGTCTCACAGTCTAGTGGGAGATGAGACGTGTACAAAAAGAATTGCCAAGGTGGAAAGAAAGTGAACAATGTCATAAGAATGGGATAGAAAAGGCCTATGGGAGTTAAAGAAAAAACAGATCACTTAGTTTTAGAGAGATGAAGTATAGGTATTGATGTGGGAAGCAGATATCAGTATAGACTTCTTTGGCACAGTGGTATTTGGACTGAAATTTAAAGGGTAAGTAGATTTGGATACACGAAGCTTTTATTTATTCAGTTTTTAATGACACCTACCATGTATTAACCACAATGCTACACTCTGAGAACATAATAATGAATCAAATAGATATGATCCCTATTCTCATGAAGCTTAAGTTTTTTTTTTTTCTTTTTTGAGGATTTTTGAGGAGGAAGGGAAGGCATGGGCAGAAGTATAAATTTCATTATGCATATACAGGGAATATCAAATAATTCAGTTTGACTAGAGTGTAAGGTCCATGCAAGGCTCCAGTGGTTGTGTATTTGGGGCTTTATTCTATAAATGGTAGGGAAATACTGAGGGATTTTGAGGAAAACAATGATAATGGAGCACTTAAGAAAGAAGATGCTGGAAGCCTAGGGCAGAGGGAGAGGTCACAGAAGGCCAACTTTGTTGGAGGCTATTGAAATACTTTTAGTAAATAGTGAGGGCCTAAACTAGGATAGCATCAGTGGGACAGATCCAAGAGGTATCTAAAGAACTGGAAATTGATTCGATGTTGAGGGTATGAGGAAAGGAAGGGTACAAACCTGACACTGTTTTGGACCTGAGTGATTGATGGGCTGCTTTCAACCAAAAAATTGAACACAAGGAGAGCTCATCTTTGCAATGATACCATGGATATGCACAGCTGCTGCTCTGACGCTTGGTACAGTCCCATTATCTGTACTGTTGAATGGCTTAGAAAAGCCTTATATACAAGTAGCATCAAGTCATAAAGATAGAACAGACAGGAAAACATGAATCTGAAAAAGAACTTATTCACTGATATAATGATTATGGTAAGAAGGGCAAAGGTAGGCTCTCCATATTGTGTTCTTTTTCTTTCCTTCTTTTTCCCTTTCCTATTTTTTTCTCTTTTCTTTTTAATAATACTGAAAAGCACTGAATGGCTGTTCGAAGAAACAAAATGACAAAGATTGAATGGACTTAAAATGTACTCATTCAGTTTTGGACTCATACAGGAAAAAGGCATTTAGATGAAGTATAATTTATAGAAAAAGCTTTAATTAGTTCATAGCTAGAACTTCTCAAGTGTCTGGTTAATATTTTAAACCATATGTTTAAGAAGTTCTGGAACAGTTATTACTCTCTAAAAGAACAGCAAATTCTCTTGTTTTATACTATTTTCCCAGGAGTCTCTCAAACTTCCAAACTGTGCGCAAATCTATCCCCTTTATGCTAAATACCTTTCTAGTCAAAGAACCATAAGGCTTCCCTTCTCAATACATTCAATTGCTAGGTACAGGGAACACTGAATGACTTTATTTTAGCTAATAAATATTCTTTTGTTCTTTTGTTTGGAAAGGGAACCTGTTTTATCAATCTGCTCTATCTTATTCCTGCCCCTATCCCCTGGCAAATACCTTGTGTTATTGTCCTTCTGTTGTCCTACAAAACCTCAAATACTGCAATAGGAATTAAAATACCCAAATACTATGCATTTTCACTTTGAATAGTTTTTGGAAACCCTTGGCATAGTAGCACAGTGGCCTAGACTTCCTGACAAAAATCAAGTAATGGAGTATTTATCCTGGCTAAACAACTGGTAGCACTTATGGCAGTGCTTGGGGGAGGGAGGAAAAGGAAATGAAAGGGGTCATGGATAAGTTCCCTCAGCAGAATTCAGTATAATGATAACAATCATAGCATTTGTTAGATATCAATGACCTTCAACTCCAGAGCATCTGGGAAAAAAAGCTGACTTGCTGTGATCTTAAACTGTGTGGTACCATTTTCAAAAGGACTTTCACTTTTTGTGTCCATTATTCCATTCTCTCCTTTCCAGTCTACAAGCATCCTCAAGAATCCTGTCAAAGAAAAATAGCAACCTTCCCATGAATCTCTCTCCTTCAAGACTATCAACAACTACCTAGTTATCAAGTATAAATTCCTCTTAATCCTTATCCTACTTAAATTCTCCCACTTTTCTACAATGAACATCTAGTCCTATCGCTTCCCACCACTCAGAAAATTTTCTCAGTCCTCTTTTTTTCCCCTCAGTTCTCCGTATTAGCAATTGTCTTCAACTAAATAAAGGCAGTATCTCGAGCATTCATTTGTATTCTCCCCACTACCAAGGTCAAATTACCATTTCCATGGCTTTGACAAATTCCTATAAGCAGATGACTCTGCAATTCCTTCTGAATCCCTGAACCATCTCCAGTCTATAAATGATAACTCACACACTAAACTCAGTATGGTCCCAACCAAGTATGTTCTCTAGCAAACTGATCCTTCCATCTAGATTGCCCTTTTCCTTATGTGTACTATATCATCCCAGTCTCTGAGGCTAGAAACACCAGAAGCTTCTTGTATTAGTCCATCTCCCCTAATACCCAGTCAGGCACAGAAGTTGGTCATTGCTGAACCATTTTATAAAATGTTTTATACCATTAGAGATTGCTTCCTAAACTGCCTTCCTTGACCCTCTTCAAAAATTTTTGTTCCACCTAATTCTAAAACTAGTATGGGCTTCAGAATTCTCAGGAGCAGACTCAAATATAATGTTGAAACCTCTTCACAATCCCTCCAGCCATGCTGCACTGGATTTTTCACTGGAGCTTGCCAATGATAAACAAACATAACTTCCTTAAATCTCTGTCTCACATTAAAATAAATTGTGTTATCTATGCTCCCACAGCAATTTTCTCATACTCCTATTATGGCCTTTATTTCATTCTGCCTTTTACTAAAGTTAGTTGTCTGTGTCCTTGACTAAAGACAACAACCGTCTCATTCATCTCTGGGCCTTTACACAAAGCAATTGTTCAATGAACTAATGTGTAGTGTCAACTCTCAGTGAATTAAACAAATGAAAAGGAATGTTTGATACAGGTAATGGAAAATCACAACTAATTTCCTCATCCAGGTGAGAACATAGCCTTCATCACTGTCCTGGAAACTGAGGGCCTGCCAAAGGTCAGCATTGAGGATGAGCTCTCCTAACTACAGATGATTGGAAGTTGATTTCAGAGGACTGCTTTCAGGAGCTGATGACTGATTGAAGACAAGGAGGAAGGTTTTTCCTCCAAGGTCAAGCTTTTAACAAGTATCTGCAATGTACACTGAGGGATTTGGCTATACTCCAATTATGCTAATATGTTTTATACATGGGCCTCCAGCATCCAGGAACCACCTCCCTAAACAATTTAAGAAGTGTAAATATCAAGGCAGAGTTGTAAATGTGGAACTTATCTGTAATGTACCAACCTCATTATCCAGTGTCATAGGGTGTAAGTCAGGGCAATTATGCTGCCTGCTTTTTATTACAATTATTTTACTTTTTAAAAGTGCAGTATATCCTTGTAAGTGTCTACTCTTCTGCTCTGCCTAAGAACCTACCCTGTCTATGTGTTCTGGAGTCACAGATCACAGGAACTTTAGAGTCAAGGGATTAATGGGCATCCTTGTAGCAAAGGGCTTCATCCACTGACACTATTTCCTTCACATTAGGCTTCACTGTGTGTTTCAACAATTCAAGTTGTGGGACCTTGTGTATTTCTCCATACAAGAAATTTTACAATCTAAAATACAGAATTATTGCTTCCTCCTCCCTCCCACCACCAGAGCATGCAGATATGTGTATGTCCCTGTCACATAGAAGCTGAAAATTTTGCAAAATCCTTCAAACCCTTGATTGCCAGTTTATTGTGATATAGCCCAGAGCAACCTCGCAAGTGGTCCCTTGGCAGATAAAGTGAGGGGAAGTAGCTCTGATTTTTCTGGTTTGGATCAGAAAGTCAGCCACTACACCCAGCCCATAATTGCCATTTCCAGGTTATCTCTTTCTCTTTCCCTCCTTTTTGGTTCTCACTACATTTCATCAACCACCCAAAACAGGAAAGGCAGCTGACTTTCTGACTCTATATTATATCTAAGCATTTTGTGACAACAGTTCTCTTTTCTTACAAAGGAGCCTATCTAGTCTATCTACAGACTTCCTCGGGCTTCCCTGGTATTAGGCAAGAAATCTGCCAGTCTGCAGCAGTCTATTAGTGAGTGAATCTGTTTTTAAGGGTTTTGAAAAGTGCCACTGCTTTCAAAGTTTCCTTGAAAGAGAAGGACCAAAAAGAAAAAAAAATAATCTTTGCACCTAAAAGGTTCTTCAGGGACATTATTTCCCCTAATCATAGCATCCCCCTACCTTTTTGCTTTATGACCCAACAACCATGTCAACAACAAGCTATTTATTTGTTCATTACTTATTCCACAAATACCCACTGAGCAACTACTGTGTGACAGGCATTACATAATAGTGGGCAAAAATAGACATGATTCAGATCTTCATGAGCTTACAGTCAAGTGGAGCATGCCAATAATAAACTATTCTATATATGATTACAATTGAGTGAAGTGTCTGAGAAGGAAATAATACAAATACCATAGGAGAAAATAATGGTATATATGTGTGTGGTGGAGAGGGGCCATAAATTAGACTGGGTGGTCAAGAACCACCTCTCCAAAGAAGTGATACTTAATTAGAGACCTAAAGAATGAGTAGAACTTAACCAGGTGAAAGTGAGCATTTGTGTAGAGTAAACATAAGGGAAACAAAACACATGCTATGGAGTAATGTATTATTCAGCTTTAGATAGGTTGTGCTATTGCCACAAACAATAAAACCTCAATTACCACACCAAAAGTCCATGTAGCAACTACAGGTCATCTGTGGTTCAGTTTGTTTTTTTTTTTAGCATCTTAATTTAATTTTATTTTTTTTCAGTGTTCCAAGATTCATTGTTTATGCACCACACCCAGTGCTCCATGCAATACATGCCCTCCTTAATAACCACCACTAGGCTAACCCATCCCCCCACACACCTCCCTTCCAAAACCCTCAGTTTTTTTCGCAGAGTTCACAGCCTCTTATTGTTCATCTCCCCCTCCGATTTCCCCCACTTCACTTTTCCTTTTCTTCTCCTAATCTCCTCCATGTTATTCCTTATGCTCCGCGAGAAAGTGAAACCATATGATAATTGACTTTCTCTGCTTGCCTTATTTCACTCTCTTTGCTTGACTTATTTTCCCCTTTCTCCACATCCCCTCCAACAGATGTTGTTTCCTGTCCTGTTGATTTTGGCTATTCTAACTGGTGTAAAGTGATATCTCAATGTGGTTTTGATTTGAATTTCCCTGATGGCTAATGATGATGAACATTTTTTCATGTGTCTGTTAGCCATTTGTATGTCTTCTTTGGAGAAGTGTCTGTTCATGTCTTCTGCCCATTTTTCTGACATGATTATCTGTCTTTTGGAGTTTGAGGATTTCTTTTTAGATCTTGGATATCAGCCCTTTGTCTGTATTGTCATTTGTGAATATCTTCTCCCATTCCGTGGGTTGCCTCTTTATTTTGTTGACTGTTCCCTTTGCTGTGCAAAAGCTTTTGATTTTGATGAAGTCCCAAAAGTTCATTTTCACTTTTGTTTCCTTTGCCTTTGGGGACATATCTTGAAAGAAGTTGCTGTGGCCAATGTCGAAGAGGTTACTGCCTATGTTCTCCTCTAGGATTTTGATAGATTCCTACCTCATGTTGAGGTCTTTTATCCATTTCGAGTTTATCTTTGTGTATGGTAAAAGAGAATGGTCGAGTTTCATTCTTCTATACATAGCTGTCCAATTTTCCCAGCACCATTTATCGAAGAGACTTTTTTCCACTGTATATTTTTTCCTGCTTTGTTGAAGATTATTTGACCCTAGAGTTGAGGGTCCATATCTAGACTCTCTACTTGGTTCCATTGGTCTATGAGTCTGTTTTTGTATCATGCTGCCTTGGTGATCACAGATTTATAGTAAAGCTTGAAATCAGGCAACGTGATAATCTCAGCTTTGTTTTTACTTTTGAACATTTCCTTAGCAATTCAGGGTCTTTTCTGGTTCCATACAAATTTTAGGAATGTTTGTTCCAGCACTTTGAAGAATGCCAGTGGAATTTTGATCAGATAGCATTGAAAGTATAGATTGCTCTGGACAGTGTAGACATTGTAAGAATGTTTGTTCTTCTGATCCATGAGCATGGAATGTTTTTCCATCTTTCTGTGTCTTCAGTTTCTTTCATGAGTGTTCTGTGATTCCTTGAGTACAGATTCTTTACCTCTCTGGTTAGGTTTATTCAAGGTACCTTATGGTTCTTGGTGCTATAGTAAGTGGAATCGATTCTCTAATTTCGCTGTCTACATTTTCATTGCTAGTGTATAAGAAAGCAATTGATTTTTGTGCATTGATTTTGTATGCTGCCACATTACTGAATTTCTGTATGAGTTCTAGTAGTTTGGAGGTGGAGTGTTTTGGGTCATCCATATAAAGTATCATGTTATCTGCAAAGAGGGAGAGAGTTTAACTTCTTCTTTGCCAGTTTGAATACCTTTTATTCCTTTTGTTGTCTGATTGCTGTTGCTAGGACTTCTAGTACTATATTGAACAATGTTGGGGAGAATGATCATCCTTGTTGTGTTCCTGATCTCAGTGGGAAGGTTGCCAGTTTTTCCCCATTAAGGATGATATTTGCTGTGGGTTTTTCATAAATAGATTTTATGAGTTTGAGGAATGTTCCCACTTTCCCTATACTTTGAAGAGTTTTAATCAGGAATGGATGCTGGATTTTGTCAAATGCCTTTTCTGCATCAATTGAGAGGACTATTTCTTCTCTCTTCTCTTATTGATTTGTTCTATCACATTGATTGATTTGCAAATGTTGAACCACACTTGCAACCCAGGAATGAATCTCACCTGGTCATGGTGGGTAATCTTTTTAATGTACCATTGGATCTTATTAGCTAGGATCTTGTTGATAATCTTAGCATCCATATTCATCAGGGATATTCGTCTGAATTTCTCCCTTTTGGTGGGGTCTTTGCCTGCTTTGGGGATTGGGGTAATGCTCCTTTCATAGAGAGAGTCTGGAAGTTTTCCTTCTGTTTCTATTTTTGGAAATAGCTTCAGGAGAACAGGTATTATTTCTTCTTTGAAAGTTTGGTAGTATTTCCCAGGGAATCTGTCAGTTCCTGGGCTCTTGTTTTTTGGGAGGTTTTTGATCACTGCTTCAATATTGTTACTAGATATTGGTCTATTCAGGTTGTCAATTTCTTCCTGATTCAGTTTTGGAAGTTTATAGTTTATAGTTTTCTGGGAATGCATCCATTTCATACAGGAGATTAACTTATTGGCATATAATTTTTGATAATAATTTCTGATGATCGTTAGCGATTCGGGGTCTCCTCTGGTTCCATACAAATTTCTGGATTATTTGCTCCAGCTCTTTGAAAAATACCGGTGGAATTTTGATCGGAATGATATTAAAAGTATAGATGGCTCTAGGCAGTATAGACATTTTAACAATGTTTATTCTTCTGATCCAAGAGCATGGAATGGTCTTCCATCTTTTTTGTGTCTTCTTCAATTTCTTTCATGAGTGTTCTGTAGTTCCTCGAGTACAGATCCTTTACCTCTTTGGTTAGGTTTACTCCCAGGTATCTTATAGTTCTTGGTGCTATAGTAAATGGAATCGATTCTCTAATTTTCCTTTCTGTATTTTCATTGTTAGTGTATAAGAAAGCCACTGATTTCTGTACATTGACTTTGTATCCTGCCACGTTACTGAATTGCTGTATGAGTTCTAGTAGTTTGGGGGTGGAGTCTTTTGGGTTTTCCATATAAAGAATCATGTCATCTGCAAAGAGAGAGAGTTTGACTTCTTCACTGCCAATTTGGATACCTTTTATTTCTCTTTGTTGTCTGATTGCTGTTGCTATGACTTCTAATACTATGTTGAACAAGAGTGGTGAGAGTGGGCATCCTTGTCGTGTTCCTGATATCAACAGGAAGGCTATGAGCTTTTTCCCATTGAGGATGATATTTGCTGTGGGTCTTTCATAGATAGATTTTATGAGTTTCAGGAATGTTCCCTTTATCCCTATACTTTGAAGCATTTTAATCAGGAACAGATGCTGGATTTTGTCAAATGCCTTTGCTGCATCCATTGAGAGGACCATGTGGTTCTTCTCTCTTCTTTTATTAATTTGTTCTATCAATTGATTGATTTGCAAGTGTTGAACCATCCTTGTAGCCCAGGAATGAATCCCACCTGGTCATGGTGGATAATCTTTTTAATGTGCTGTTGGATCCTGTTTGCTAGGATCTTGTTGATAATCTTAGCATCCATATTCATCAGTGATATTGGTCTGAAATTCTCCTTTCTGGTAGGGTCTTTGCCTGGTTTGGGGATCAGGGTAATGCTGGCTTCAAAGAGAGAGTCTGGAAGTTTTCCTTCTGCTTCAATTTTTTGAAACAGCTTCAGGAGAATAGGTGTTATTTCTTCTTTGAAAGTTTGGTAGAATTCCCTAGGGAATCCATCAGGTCCTGGGCTCTTGTTTTTTGGGAGGTTTTTGATCACTGCTTCAATCTCGTTACTGATATCGGTCTATTCAGGTTGTCAATTTCTTCCTGGCTCAATTTTGGGAGTTTGTAGTTTTCCAGGAATGCATCCATTTCTTCTAGGTTGCTTAGCTTATTGGCATATAACTGTTGATAATAACTTCTGATGATTGTTTCTACTTCCTTGGTGTTAGTTGTGATCTCTCCCTTTTCATTCATAATATTATGAATTTGGGCTTTCTCTCTTTTCTTTTGGATTAGTGTGACCAATGGTTTATCAATCTTATTGATTCTTTCAAAAAACCAGCTTCTAGTTTCATTGATATGTTCTACTGTATCTCTAGTTTCTATCTCATTGATCTCTTCTCTAATCTTGATTATTTCCCTTCTTATGTGTGGAGTTGGTTTGATTTGTTGTTGATTCTCCAGTTCTTTAAGGTGTAGAGACAGCTGGTGTGTTCTGGATTTTTCAATTTTTTTGAGGGAGGCTTGGATGGCTATGTATTTCCCCCTTAGGACCGCCTTTCCTGTATCCCATAGGTTTTGGACCGAAGTGTCTTCATTCTCATTGTTTTCCATGAATTGTTTCAGTTTTTCTTTGATCTCCTGGTTGATCCAAGCATTCTTAAGCAAGGTGGTCTTTAGTTTCCAGGTGTTTGAGTTCCTTCAGAACTTTTCCTTGTGATTGAGCTCCAGTTTCAAAGCATTGTGATCTGAGAATAAGCAGGGAATGATCTCAATCTTTTGGTATCGGTTGAGTCCTGATTTGTGACCCAGTATGTGGTCTATTCTGGAGAAGGTTCCATGTGCACTTGAGAAGAATGAGTATTTTGTTGTTTTAGGGTGGAATGTTCTGTATATATCTATGAGGTCCATCTGTTCCAATGTGTCAGTCAATGCTCTTGTTTCTTTATTGATTTTCTGCTTCAATGATCTGTCTACTTCTGAGAGAGGCATGTTAAGATCTCCTACTATTAATGTATTCATATCAATATGACTCTTTATCGTCCTGCTTTTCTATTAGTCTTCTAGATCACTAATTCAATCTTCAGCCTCAGTTACCCTAGCTGTTAGAGTATTTAGATTAGATTGGATCTCATTAATAGCATATTTTCTTCTGCCAGATCAACTTTCACTTCTGCCCATAGAGATTCTACGTTGCCACTAATTGTATTCTCCAACCTAGACATTGCCTGCACAATTTTTACCCTGAATTCCATTTTTGACATATTGTTTATGTCTATATCCAATAGTTTTGTGGCAGAGGTCGCAGTCTCTGAATTTTTCTTCTGTTGGGTGTTCCTCTTCCTAGAAGTTTTGGTGAGAGGTGGTTGAGGGGATGTTATAGATGAATATATCAACCATGATCCAGTCAAGGTGCACCTTGGAACGTTTTGGAGCAATTGAGAGTCACCAACAAAAAGAAAGAAAAAAGAAAAAAAGAAAGAGAAAAAGAGGGAAAAAAGAGAAAAAATCCAGCCAAAATGAGTCCCCAAATTAAGATTTATAGGGTACATAAACCAAAAATGAACCAAAAAAAAAAAAAGACTGACAAACGTAAAAGATAAGAAATTAAAAAAAAAAAAAAAAGAAAAACCCAGTCAAAATGAACCCCAAGAATAAGACTTATATAGTACAAAAACAGAAAGAAATACACAGAAACACTGACAGAAGAGTAATATGGGAAGATGGTTTTAAACCTTTGATGTGAGCAAGGACGGTTATTTCAGTACTTCCTGGTTGTATCTTGTTATCTTTGTTAAAGGACTCAACTTTCCAAGAGACCCAGGGAAATTAAAACTGGCTTATATATAGGGGTAGTATTGAGTAGGGAAAAAGGATTACCTTGAAGCTTATATCTATCTATCTATCTATCTATCTATCTATATCTATATCCATATATCTATATATCTATATCCATATATATATATGAAAGAAAGAAAAAGAAACACAGGTATATGTATGAAAAAAAGTTCAAGTTAAAAAGTTATTATGTAATATGTTGTAATAGTGAGTAGGTTAAAAAAATAAAAGAAGAATCATGAGAACTAATTTAAAAAGAATTGTATCTATTAAATGTATAAGTTTTGGGGCAATACTGGGGGTTTAATATATTGTTTTCCCCTGATGTTGGGGCTTTACAGTTTTATGGGGACTCTGTGGTTATTGTCCTCTTGTTCTTTGGGCTTGTCTTCTGAGGGAGGGGCCTGCTTTGTTGTTTTTCAGTCAGTCTTGCTTGGGCTGAGTCAACCTGCCCCCTAGCAAGGGGCTGGACTCTGTGGAAACTGGTTTATTAGGTTTTTGTTCTCTGGAGGTTTTTATTTTGGGGCAGATTTTTGCCACTTTTCAGAGGGCTAGTGCAAAAGTAAGTTGTCCACACCCAGTCCTCGGCCTCAGAAAGAAGCCTTGGTTGACTCCCCACTGGATGGTCCAGAACATACAGACTCCCCCTCTACAATCTCCACTGAATACTGCACCTCCCACAGCAGTGCACACTCCCAGCCACCATCTCAGTTATTGCCTGAGGCCCCTGCTTGTCTCTGCACCCCTGTGCCACTAAAACCTAAAGAGGTATTGGTGCAGAGGAGCACAATCCTTGTGGCTGTCAGGACACCTGTCAGGACTGCCATCTGGGGTCCATGCCTATGACCCAGCAGAGATGTAGGTCTAAGAAGTCTGCAGTCCTAGAGACCATTGGTCTATGCCCACACTAGCGTCTCTCAGCAGTGGGCAGGTGTGCGCCCAGCCCAGTGGAAAGCCGTGGGCCCAGGGGAATTGGAGCCCCTGCCAGATTCTCTCAAGCATGGGTGGTTGCCAGCTGTGACTATCCTGGGACCATGTGCTTAGGACTGTGCCCATGGTCACCCAATTCTACCAGTTGACCCTTAAGACGTTTTGCTCTTTTTGAGTGCTTTTAACCAGACTCCAAGTTAATGCTGGTCCCCAAGCCCAGGGCACTTTCATATTGGGGTATTACTTTCCAATGGGTCTCTTCTGGTGGCTCCCTCCCACTTCTGCTTATCCTTCAATATCAGTCTGAGTGTTCCCACGCCGCTTTACCTCTCCACGGATGATCTCCTGCCCCCATACAGATCCAGAAGTGTATAATCTTACATCTTAGGCTGATTTCATGGGTGTTCAGAGTGTTCTGGTAGATATTTAGCTCACTTCAGGGGACCAGTTGAAACAGGGTCTCCTACTTCTCCACCATCCTGCCCCTCCTCCTGAGCCCTTATGTGGTTCAGTTTTATATGCTTTCTTCATTCTAGGATCATAGCTGAAGGAGGAGCTTTTATTTGGGAACCTGCCATTCTTACCTCAGACGGAAAAGAACAAAAAAATCTGAACCATGCCACAGCTCTTAAAGTTTCTGATCATACATGGTGAATGTCACTTTGGCTTGCATTCCATTCACCAAAGCAAGTTCTATGACCAAGCCCATATTAATTTGGCAGGGTTTATGGCAGGAAGCAGAGATGTGCTAACAGGGAGGAAAAATTAATACCTGGAAATAATAACGCAATCTATCACAGCCCTTGTCTGACTTCCACCTATCCCTTTAATAGACATTAATTTCCCAGGGTCTCAGTTTCCTCATCTCTAAAAATTTTATTTAAAATAACTGAAGAGAATCTCAGATGAGTTTTCCAGGGTTGGGTCTGGCCCTCAAGGTAGGTAGCAAGTTGGGGGAATAAAAATTGTATAATCTAGACTCAGTTTTCTCTACATTTTCCTTTGGCATTTTATTTCAATTACAGTAATAGAAAACAAATTTTGGTATGCTACCTTGGCCACTAAGTAGCTGTGCTACCTTGGACAAGTTACTTAAACTCTTTGAGCCTTAGGGTATTGTAAGAATTATATAAAATAATATATGTGAGAACATTTTGTGTATTATAATGCCATACAAATACTAATCATTATATTTATCTCAATGCCATGATCACCTCTACTAAGCCTCATCAGTTTCTCTCATATCCTTAATACCACATTTCAGCTAGCCCCCTCAAGCTCACCATGTCAAAACTCAGAATTATCTTATTTCCCAGGCAATTCCCATCCAGCTCCCACTCCAGGCTTCATTGTGTTTATCACTGGCACTGATGTGCTTCTTATCACCAGGGTTATGAAACTTCATTTTGTTTTTGACATCCACACCTCCACTCAGTTCTATCAATTTTCCCTTCACAGTGTAGTACACATGGATCTCCCTGATTTCAAAGCAACCACCCACAGCCAGATCCCTGTATCCCACTCCTTGATTACTGTAATAACTGCTCTTTCTGCCTATACTTTCACCCCTGTCCAAAGCAGCCATTTGATTATCTGATTCCCATACTCAAATCCCCATCATGGCTTACCAATGAATACAAATTTAAAATCCAAATTCTTCAGCTCAGTAGCCAATACCCTCCAAAATTTGGCCTAGCTCACTTTTTCCAAATTTTTCTTTCACTTTTTTTTTTTTTTTTTAAAAAGATGTAATTACTTATGTGACAGAGAGCGATAGTGAAAGAAGGAACATAACCAGGGGAGTGGGAGAGGGAGAAGTAGGCTTCCTGCTGAGCAGGAAGCCCGGCACAGGGCTCAATTCCAGGACCCTGGGATCATGACCTGAGCCAAAGGCAGAGACTTAATGACAGAGCCACCCAAA
The DNA here is from genome assembly GCF_010015895.1 of Lontra canadensis. Taxonomy (NCBI): domain Eukaryota; kingdom Metazoa; phylum Chordata; class Mammalia; order Carnivora; family Mustelidae; genus Lontra; species Lontra canadensis. Next base: position 4,862,915 of record NW_022631071.1, on the reverse strand, counting down.
TGCATCTTTTTTCCTTTTCTTTTTTTTCTCCCCCCCTTTCACTATTACCTATATACCTCTGCTGCAGCCATCACAACCTAACTCACCGTTCTCTAAAAATCTCAATTATCTAGATCAGCACTGGCCAGTACAAATATAATGCAACCCACAGATGCAACTTTAAATATCTAGGAGCTACATTTTATTTTATTTTATTTTTTTACAATTTTTCCCAGTACTTCCTCAATATTTTTTTTATTTCTTTTCAGCGTAACAGAATTCATTGTTTTTGCACCACACCCAGTGCTCCACGCAATACGTGCCCTCCTTAATACCCACCACCTGGTTCCCCAACCTCCCACCCCCAACCCCTTCAAGACCCTCAGGTTGTTTTTCAGAGTCCATAGTCTCTCATGGTTCAACTCCCCTTCCAATTTCCCTCAACTCCCTTCTCCTCTCCATCTCCCTATGTCCTCCATGTCTAGCAGCTACATTTTAAAAAGTAAACAGAAACAAGTTAAAACAAGTGACAATACCTACAATAATTTTAATGCATTTAATTTAACCCAGTATATCTAAAATATTATCCTTTAAACATGTAAACAATATAAAAGTTATTAATGAAGCAATCTTTTTCATACTATTTTTTCAAAAGCCCATGAGCATTTTACACGCTCAGCACACCTAAATTTGTATGCACTAGCCACATTTCCAATGCTCAGTAGCCGTATGTGGCTAATGGTTACTGTATTAGATGGCACAGATCTAGCCCCCACCCTGTGACTTGATGCAAACTTTGTCCTCTGCTTGAAATACTTCCCAATCAAACCATCACCCGTAGAAATGCTACCTTCCAAAGACACAGCTTTATAGCCCACATGCTCTAAGAAGTCTTCAAAGATTCTCTCAACTGAAATTCATGTTTTCGCTCTCCCATACAATCATACACAACGTTTTGTTATATATCTCTAAATGTAGGTAATACAATCATTTGTTTCAAAACTCAGGGAGTACCAAAGAATATATGTATAATCTTCTGGCCAGCCACCCTGATAATCTCCCATGGAGGGAAGCAATATTATCAGACTTTCGTGAATCCTTGCAGATAAAACTTATACATATATAAATACATATGCAAACTTACATTTCTTCCCTCCATCCTTTTTAAAGAAATGGTGGTATATTAAACTTATTGTTCTATACCTTACATGTTTGTACTTAACAGTCCATATTGGAGATAACTCCATATTAGTATATTAAGTTTATCTGTCTCCCTGACAGGATGGAGATTTTGTCTTTTTTTATATATCCTTACATATGTCTGCACCTTGGACTCTGGTACTTTGTTTAATACTCAGTAAATGTTTGTTGAACTACTCAAAGTGTTCCAGATTGATCATGCTGAAATGCTCTTTTGCATATGGTATCCCCAACCCCCTCAAAACATCATTAACTTCTAATTGCCCACAAAATACATTTCACATTCAAGGACCTTTGCAGTCTGACCCAACTTTCCCTTCTAGGGTAAACTTTACTCCCCAGAGACACGCATTTTGCTTTAATCAACAAGTGTCTTCACTGGAAGTTTGCCACAAGTTAGTATGTATGGTTGCTTCTGTGTGTGTGTATTTAATTTCAATATTTTTCTAAGGTCATAAACCTCTGAAACAGAGGTTGTATCCAAGGGCCTTATTTATCCTAGGTCAACATCTAAAACTTAATGATGATGGATTTGGAAATGTCTTTCTTCAGGCCTCGTTCTCTCCCTTCTTTTTGCTTTGGCCTGGACTGCCCCATGCTGGATGAAAACTGCCCAAATTCCACTTTTCCTTTTGGCAGAAACAGAAGACAATTTGTTCCTCTCATGTACTTTTATTTTTAAATCATTCTTCCTTCATTCAAATGATTCTTAAGCCAGAGAAATTGTAGACAGAAAAAGTAACAAGGGTCAAAGCAAAAATAAGCATTTTTCCTGCCAGGGAGTTTTTCTTCCCATTTTTGTTCTTTCATCTAGAATTGCATTTAATTACATTTAAAATAACCAAATTTCTTAAGTCTCAGACAATTGAAGCTGCTTTTAGAGTCACCTCAAAAGCACACACATCCTCACAGACCCACCAAGTACCAGCACACTCTGTGGCCCACTCAGATGGACACATAAAACTAAGCCTTGCCACAACTAAATGCAAAGTGGAGTCCTGTATGGGATCCTATGAGAGAAAAGGACATTAGATAAATATTAAGGAAATCTGAATCAAGTATGGATTTCAGTTCATAATAATGTGTCAATATTGGTTCATAAATTAGGACAAATGTACCATATTAATGTCAGAAGTTAATAATAGGAGAAATTAGGTGTGGTATATGGAAACTCTGTACCATCTTCACAATTTTTCTGTAACCCTAAAACAATTATAAAAACTGTAATTTACTTTTTAAAAGTAATAATTGATAAAGAGAGGAACTTAAAAGACATACCAAGCAAATGAAATGGGCATGGGCCTTACCTGCCTTCTGATTTGAACAAACAAGCCATAAAAATACATTTTTTAAAAATTTTATTATTTATTTGACACACAGAGAGAGAGAGATCACAAGTAAGCAGAGCAGCAGGCAGAGGGAGAGAGGGAAGCAGGCTCCCTGCTGAGCAGAGTCCGATGTGGACCCTGAAGATCATGGCCTTAGCTGAAGGCAGAGGCTTAACCCACTGAGCCACCCAGGCACCCCCATAAAAAGACATTTTTGAGAATCAGGGAAAATTGCTCACAGAGTGGGTATTAGATAATAAAAAGGAACTATTGTTAATTTGGGGGGTGTAATAGTGGTACTGCAGTTATGTGTCAGGAAATTAAAATATTTCAACTATTAGAGAAACATCCTGAAGCATGTACAGATGAAATAATGTAATGTTTTGGATTTTCTTTAAATACTCAGGCAAAAATGGAGGGAGGAAGAGATGAAATGAGAACAACAAGATCTTTTCTTTCTCCCCCGGGGACAAATGTGGTCATATTAAAAAAAAAAAAAAGTTTCCTCAAAAGCAGAAATGGCATTACCATGTCTGGATAACACTTTAATAAAACCCAGCAGTACTTAAAGAGATCAGCTCAAAGAGGGAAGGCATGGAAAGGCATGGCAATAGATACCACTTATTGAGCATTCTTAGCAGGTGCTATTCTGAGTTTTTACACTCTTTATTTCATTTTTTAATATGTTATGTTAGTCACTGTACAGTACACTCTTTATTTCATTTAATCCTAACAACCACCCTGAGATAGGTTCTGTTATTCAAATTTTACTAAAGCAGTAAACTGAGGCTCAGGGAGGTAAGGTAGCATGATCAAAATCTCTATTAGGAAATTATACATGCAGAACTTTAACCCAGGAACATGACTACAGAACAGGCATATTTTCTCCTATAGCTTGTGAAAGCAACTGCCTTTTTGGTGTGTACTGCTTGAAATCCATCTATTTGAACATCTGGAGAACATGAGTGCAATCAGCTTCATGTCTGCCTTCCTTTTGTTTCCTTTGCCCTTCACTTGGGCAGTTCAGTTCAGATAGAACTGTGCTACTTTTCCATTGAGTCTCTTCATGCTTTCACTGCAACTAGCCAAAGCAGGCTCTTTATCTAGACTCTGTATCTAGAATGTTCCTTGTGACTCAAAATATGCTCCATGGACAAGCAGCATCAGCATCCCTAGGGAAATTGTTAGAAATTAAGCATCTTGGGCATAACTCCAGGATAATGAATCAGAATCTGCATTTTAAAAGATTCTCAAGTGATTTATATGCACATTAAAGCTTGAGATGCATGGCTTTCCATCTGCTGGAGTACTCTTTTACTGATTCCTTGTTGGAGTGCTCCAGAAAGAGATGACTAAAATCTATGGCTTGAAAGAAAAAGAATCATTTAAGCTTCTCCCTGTTCTCTGGCCTTAAGGAACTCCAGAGTCAGTCAGAGGCTAGCCTAAGAATAGATATTGCTGTCTTTAGAGTAAAAAATATGTTGGAAAAATGAAAACACAGCCACATGTTAGCCATCATCTCCTTCCCATATTTCATTCATGTTCTGATATCTCACACTGCCAAAACACAGACACTTTCCTTTATATAATAAGGAAATTTTTAATTAAATGCATCAGAACCTTTGAGCACATATAATCCCTTAAAAATTAAGTTTACCAGTATTTACAAGCCTCGATTTATTTGGTAGTGACAACAGGATAAAAAGAAAACTGCCTTTAAAGGCATATGGTGGAATGATTAAGCTAATTTACAATAATTGCTTTAATCTTGGTATACTAAATTGTAGGGTTTAACTCTTTCAGTTCTCTTGGTCTAAGGTAAGGGCAAAATATACCATCATGCTCTATGTTGTACCTCTGATTCACAGTGGAAATTCTGACCTATAGAGCGAACCCATCATCTGTATTATTCATGCAATAGGCAGGGAGATATCCAGAAGCAGTTCCTCATTTCACCCCAAAACCTAATTGTGTCTCTACTTGTTTGTTTTTAAAATAGAAAACCCATGTTCAGAAGCAACAGCATTAGAAGCTATTAATTTCTTAGCTTTAATAAATTGACCAGACCAGAACTTAATTGAGGAAGGCACTCAGGAAAAAGCCATAGGACAATGTTATATAAAGGAGAAGAGGAAATTGGAGGAAATGTGGGCAGCTGGGAAGGCCGAGAGGGCCCAGGATAGGAAGAAGATGGTTGAGATCCACAGAGATCACTGTTGCTTACTTCCTGGTATGGTTCAGAAGAGTCCTACTGGCTGCCAACTCTAACTTTGCTGTAGAATCACCCCTATACCACCCCAAAAAGATGTGACAAATAGTTTTCATCATCTGATATCTGGTATATGGCTTCAAACAATAGGAGATGATGATCAATATATGCACATGACATTCATATAAGTAATCTGCCTCCAGATTTTGGCAAAAAAAAATTAAACTTTAAAAAAGGACCATTGCTTTTGAATTGGAAACAAAGTACTCAGCATCTAAAAACATGGGAATGCAGCCCACATTCAACAGTAGGAGGCATTGTGTGCGGGCTCCCTTGGTGTCAAACCTTGAAAGAAAGGAATTAACAGGTTAGAAGCAGATGTGGATCATCATTATTAGTATTTCCATATGCTACTTTTCTTCTGAGGGGCTTAATGCTTCCTACAATGATTATCTTACTTATCCCTAGGGAGTTTTGATTACCTTAGGGAAGCCTGGGAGGGCAGAGAAAGCCAACACACAAGCATATGGTTTCCAAGAATTCACAAAATGTTTTACAGCCAGAATCTTGTATGAGCCTCACAGCAGGTCTGTGAAGTTACAGAGTTTACCATGCTTAGTTTGTGAAAGAGTAGTGTTTGAAAGCCTGGACTTCTAGAACCAATGGCATCCCAGATGTTTCAATGGCAGTGCTGCTCTTTTTGTGGGCAGCACATCCTATTCTTCAACTGCCATTGATGTAGGGGGATAACTCTATGCTTCAGAAGTGGGGCATTTATATGCCTCATTCATACTTTATTGCTTACAGTTGGACTTCTTATAGAAAGTTTGCAACCCTAAATGCATTTTTTCCTCTGTCTTCTTCCTTCCAACCTTAAGTAGTATTTTCGCCTTCAAGTTCCCAATAGTCTTTATATCTAGATTGAAAAGTGTTTCTCAACTTTTTAAATTTAGGCCCCTTTTTAACAAACAAACAAAATGACATTCTTCCTGCCATTCTGCCCCTCTCACCTGCTCATCGTACTGGCATACCCATTCACACCAAGTTGAGAGTCCAGATAAATCTTGGTCTAAAAAACATCATCTTATCTCTACCAGCACTCAAATTTTTACTGGTCTTTATTTTTTTCCTCTGCTTACTTTTTTTCCTCTGTTACATATAAGGTGATATACTATTGATATATTTCAAATGACAGTAGTCCCAACCTTATCTGTGGTTTTGAATTCCATGGTTTAAGTTACCCATGGTCAACCACAGTTTAAAAACAGATGTTCCTACTTCTGATACATTGTGTCATCAGGTCAATAGTAGCTTAACAGTACACCAAAATGCCTATATCATTCACCTCACTTTCTCTCATCTCATAGGTATTTTATCATCTCACATCACAGCAAGAAGGGTGAGTGTAAAACAATAAGGTGTTTTGAGAGAGACTATATTCATATAACTTTCATTACAGTATATTGTTAAACCTGTTCTGATTGTTATTGTTAATCTCTTACTGTGCTTAATTTATTAGTTAAATTCTATCATAGGTATGGATATATAGGAACAACCATAGTGTATATAGGGTTTGGTACTATCCACAGCTTTAAGCATCCACTGGGGGTCTTGGCATGTATCCTCTGTGAATAACGGTGGGGGGAACCAATATATTTCTCTCCCACTCTGATTCTGAAAGAGATAGACCCCTGAGAATCATTATTTTTACTTAACAAGTTTTATTATATTTGTAGTTGTTTTCATGACTGTCTACTAGACTATGACTTCCTTGAGGACGGGGACGCAGTCTGGTTGTTCTTTGTATCCATAAGTGCCAAGCAGACTGACAAATATGTAATAGGAGCACATTAAATATTTGTTGAACAAATGGCTGAATAAACAGTGCCAGAAGACTTATTCAATACACTGCATCATTTTCTCCCCATGTCTTATTCCATTTTTAGCAAAAATACAAATTGGAAGCATTCAAGATTCTTTAACATCTGAGTCTGTGAATAGTGTCAATGAAAACAACAAGTGTTCCCTTTTCCACTGCCCTCATTCTGTCTACTATCCCACCGAATTTTTTTTAGTTTCTTTTCAGCATAACAGTATTCCTTGTTTTTGCACCACACCCAGTGGTCCATGCAATACGTGCCCTCTCTAATACCCACAACCTTGTTCCCCCAACCTCCCACCCCTACCCCTTCAAGACCCTCAGGTTGTTTTTCAGAGTCCATAGTCTCTCATGGTTCACCTCCCCTTCTAATTTCCCTGAACTCCCTTCTCCTCTCCATCTCCCCATGTCCTCCATGTTATTTGTTTTGCTCCACAAATAAGTGAAACCATATGATAATTGACTCTCTCTGCTTCACTTATTTCACTCAGCATAATCTCTTCCAGTCAGTCCTGTCCATGTTGCTACAAAAGTTGGGTATTCATCCTTTCTGATAGAGCCATAATATTCCATAGTGTATATGGACCACAACTTCCTTATCCATTCGTCCGTTGAAGGGCATCTTGGTTCCTTCCACAGTTTGGCGACCGTGGCCATTGCTGCTGTAAACATTGGGGTACAGATGGCCCTTCTTTTCACTACCTCTGTATCTTTGGGGTAAATACCCAGTAGTGCAATTACAGGGTCATAGGAAAGCTATATTCTTAATTTCTTGAGGAATCTCCACACTGTTCTCCAAAGTGGCTGCACCAACTTGCATTCCACCAACAGTGGAAGAGGGTTACCCTTTCTCAACATCCTCTCCAACACGTGTTGTTTCCTATCTTGCTAATTTTGGCCATTCTAACTGGTGTAAGTTGGTATCTCAATGTGGTTTTGATTTGAATCTCCCTAATGGCTAGTGATGATGAACATTTTTCATGTGTCTGATAGCCATTTGTATGTCTTCATTGGAGAAGTGTCTGTTCATATCTTCTGCCCATTTTTTGATATGATTATCTGTTTTGTGTGTGTTGAGTTTGAGGGGTTCTTTATAGATCCTGGATATCAACCTTTTGTCTGTATGTCATTTGCAAATATCTTCTCCCATTCCGTGGGTTGCCTCTTTGTTTTGTTGACTGTTTTCTTTGCTGTGTAGAAGCTTTTGATCTTGATGAAGTCCCAAAAGTTCATCTTCGCTTTTGTTTCCTTTGCCTTTGA